>NC_083326.1:37794097-38095310 GCF_963455315.2 Globicephala melas | reverse complement strand
AGGACAGATGCTTGTGCTTTAATATACAAATCAGGGATGCTTTTCCATCCCCCCAATGGCAAAGGAAATTTTTTAAATCTGCACTTTTAGATATAGAGTCTGTCTCCATATAAATAGGTTTATGAAATAAAACTTTTATAATCTGGTTTTCTCTTCAAAATACTTCATTATGAATAGCTATTTACCTGACTAAGGTTAGTTTTGTTGTCTTGAATGAGGCGATATGAGTCTTAGTAAAGATCTTGTTGCTTATGAATATTTAGAATTCTGCTTCTGAAATGTTGATCTTGAGATGCGCGCTTTTCAGTGCCTTTGCATATATCAGGCCACAGCGTTAGTTTTGAAAGTATTCCCTGTATTTTTGTTCCTTTAGTTTCAGAACCTAGATTGTAATAGCTCATGGTGGAAGCTGTTATGTTAATACTCTTGGGCATCTAAACTTTTTTTATGCACTTAGAAAATGCTCAATGTAAAAAAGTCACTTGGTGGGGGAGGGGTGCAGGATGGGATGCCACGAGCATGTCAGTGAGGTAGCAGAACTAATATGAAAGGACAGATTTTCTGAAAAAACTCAGTGGCTTTTGGACATCTATGTGTACTATCAGCTTTTATTTCTCCAACGTTGTGGATGCTTTTGTGAATGCTGTCAATTGAACAGCTGGTTGGAAAAGTTTAAACAGGAGCAACCAATTAAAGAATTGTTTTGGGAGTTAATTCAGGTCTTTTTGGGGATTACCACTTTTTTTTTTTTTCCAGCCCTTTCTTTTCTTGTGTTCTTACAGCTCAAGGTGGCATTTTATTGTTGACTCTTAGTGGACCTGCAGTGCCAGAGCTGACTCTGCAAAGTTCAAAATGCAAGGTTGGCATTCTGGCAAGATAGGCTAAAGAAAAATCTTCAAGAGCTCTTGCCCCAAATTACTTGCTAAAAATATTTTAGAACTGATAGAGCATAAAACTGATGTAGCATAAAAGGATTATTTGCATAGAAATGTTATTTGGCTTAAACAGGTCAGGAGGCAACTGAAATTTGGGGAAATTTCCAGGGAAGAAGGATGATAAGGGCTGTGAAGAAACTACTATGGAGGTGGAGTTTCATAGCTATTCAGTTTTACCCCAACTTTTTAATGAATTTTCTCTGAGATTAGTACTTCTCACAACAATGGGATCCTCTGAACTATGGTATTGAAATCATTGGTCATGCCCTTCTGCCTAGGGAAAATGTAGCCTTCATAGTTGCCAGGTAGACATTGTATGTGAAAAATTTTAGAAAGTTCTTAAAATCTAGCCTTATTATAAGCAAGGCGATATTTTCAGTTATTTATAAAACTATTTGTGATTGTATTCTTTAGCAACGAAACTCTTTTTGGTGGGGTGCAGTTTTTCACAAAACTAAAGAAATACATTCCCTGTCACCAGAAAATACCATTTATCTTTTTCCTCCCTGTGCACATTTCTCTCTTTTCTGGAAAGAGATTTAATGATGAAATGAAAATTTCATCCGCCTATTCAGTTTTAAAGTGTCATGATCGTTAATTTTGACAACTTGCCCCTGAATGTCTCTGTTGCTGTAGAACGTTACTACCTTCAAGGTGGCAAAGGAGGTGTGTTTTAAGTGCTATGTGACTGGTTTCCAAGCCCTGACTTGAGAGGATAAAAGAATTCTAAATTTTGTTTTACGACAGTCTCTTTGTAGGTTTCTTATAAAGTTAAAAATTTGAGACCAAGTCAGGTATTTTCCATAATGTGCCAGCCAGTAGGAGGACATTACCTGTTTGGTTATACTTATTTTCTCTTTTATGGCTGGGGGAACACAATTACCACCACCCTTATAGAGAGGTGCAAGTGCTTTGAAATAAACATCAAGCACTGTGAGATGCCTGAGTGCCACATGTTGTGCAAAACTGCAGGGACTCTTCGGCATCCACTGTGTTACACCTGTTTAAGGAAACTTTAATTTAGGGTATTTGATTTTTCAGTTCGTATATTTTATTTATTTTGTCATTTCTGGGTATGACAGTAATTACTCTTAAAATTGTCTAGCCTGAGATATTTACAAATATATATCTGTTAATCGTTCCTCAGCTATATGATTAGTGCTAGTATTTGAGGACATGGGGGAGCTTTGGAATACTTGAAAATTAATGCCTTACTTAATTAAAAACTTTTAACCTGTTTTTCCTGATTTCAAAAACAATACATGTACGTTATGGGATATTTTGGAATAATGCAGAATATTGCTTTATTGAAATCATCAGTGTGGTGTATTCATGTTTTCCTAGTTCATCATTTAATCATCACTTGAGTAGCTACTTGTATATAGGTTTATATAACTTGACATTACAATGAAAGAATTTTTTAGCTCTCTTACCTTTAATTTTGTATGAATTAATTATATTATTTAAGGTAAAATATTAAACATCTGTTTTAAGCACAACAGAAAAGCCAGCCAAAATATGTTTAATGGTATATATTTATAGTAATACTTGCCAGTTCAATTGTATAATGGTATTTGTGAAAGTTCTCTGCTCAGTTTTGTGGTTATGCTTAGGTCTTTCAAGTGAGGAGGGTGGGGGAGGACCCAAAAGAAAGAGAAATCTGAAATTGATGTGATTTTAAGGGAAATGTTGGGAAAAAAAAATTTCCATAGAGCTCATATATTGCACAGAACACCTGTGCTTTACTAAGCCAGGTGGTTAGATGGCTCTGTGATGTGTGTAAATAACTCTTTAAACTTCAGGTTCCTTCTCTGAAAAGTGAGGATCATAATAGTATTTATTTCGAGGAGTTGTTTTGAAGGTTAAATGAAATAATTCATATGACTAACCACATTAGAATCACTCAGAAAACTTCCTAGAAGCAGGCAATGCTAAAGTGATCCTGGCTTGCTTTATTCACTTTCCTCTCATCTTCTGGTCCTTTGCAACTCCAAGCATACTCCATGGACTTGTAATGTCAGCATCCCCAGCAATACCTGGAAGCTTGTTAGAAATGCAGAATCTGGGACTTCCCTGGTGGTCCAGTGGTTAAGATTTTGCCTTCCAGTGCAGGGGGTGCAGGTTTGATCCCTGGTTGGGGAGCTAAGATCCCACATGCCTCGGAGCCAAAAAACCAAAACAGAAGCAATATTGTAACAAATTCTGTGAAGACTTTAAAAATGGCCCACATCAAAAAAAAAAATCTTAAAAAAAAAATGCAGAGTCTTAGACCTCATGCCAGATTTTATTTTTTCAGAATCTGCATTTTAACAAGACCCCTGTATAGTAGTATTTGTACTAATTTCTTTCAATAAGGAATGTTTAGTGTAAGAGATATGAGCAGTGGATAAATAAAAGCTTTTGCTCTCTTTTCTCAGTTCTCACTTTCCAATTAATATCTTTGGATAATGAAGGGATGTGTATATGAGAGGAGTGTATTGTATTAACTTGTATTCTGCTGCTGTTAGGTGGGTTATTCTACAAGTGTCAGATGTGTGCTGTAAAGCTTCTCTATGCCTATTGATTTTTCATCTACTTGTTTTATCAATTACTGTGAAAGAGGAATTGAAATCTCTGAGTATAATTGTAGATTTATCTATTTCTCCTTGAAGTTCTTTCAGTTTTTGCTTCATGTATTTGGAAGATCTGCTTTTAGTTGCACAGAAGTTAGAGATTATTTCTTCCTGATGAATTGACCTCATTATCATTATGAAATGACTCTCTTTATTCCTGGTAATATTCTTTGCTCTGAAATCTACATTGACTAATATTTCTTGAGCTACTCCAGCTTCTTTTGATTAGTGTTATCATGGTATATTTTTTGTATCCGTTATGTTTTAACCTAATTGTGTCTTTATATTTAAAGCACATTTCTTGTAGCCAGGACATAGGTGAGTCTTGCTTTTTAATCCAATCTGACATCTATACCTTTTAATTAGGGTATTTAGACCATTTTACATTTTATGATTCTTGATATGTTGGTTTTGAGTTTATCATTTTGCAATTTGTCTTATTTGATCTTTGTTCCTCTTTTCCTTTTTTTTCTGCCTTTGGATTAATTGAATATTAAAAATTTTTATCTCCTTTGTTGGCTTATTAGTTATCACTTTGTTCTTTTTGGTATTGGTTGCTCTAAGGTGTATATATTCACCTAACTATTAACAGTCAACCTTCCAATGATGGATTATACCATTTTAACTACCTTACAATAGTGTAATACCATTTCTCACTCCCTGATCTTTGTACAGTTGTCAAGATACATTTTAATTTTATACCCATACCTTATTTTTTGTGTTAGAAATCGGTTATCTTTAAGGAGGTTTAAATAATAAGACAACATATATTTACCCTTGTAACTACTGCCAGTGCTCTTCATGTAGTCCATATTTCTGTTACGACTTCCTTCTGCCTGACAGACTTCCATTAACAATTAGTGTTGGTATGAATTCTTTGTTTTTGAATATATGAAAAAGTCTTTGTTTTTCCTTCATTTTTAAAGTTTTTTCCCTTAAGTTCGTTAAAAATGTTGCTCTGCTATCATTACACAGTCATTTCTACCAATGAGCCGTCGTTGCCCTTTGTCTTACTGACCACCTTCCTTTTTGCCTCTAAGCACAGCTCATTCACTGACTCCCATATCTGCAAATTATTGAATAACATCTCATCATTGCTGGTAAGTACTTATTGATGTTTATGCAGGGCCTAATACTTCATTACTTTTTATCACTTAATAGTACTACATCGTATGGATGTACCACAGTTAGTTAATCTACTCATTTATTAAAGGATATCTAGGTTGCTTCTGTTTTTTAGTGATTATGAATAAAGCTATTATAAACATTTACAGACAAGTTTTGTGTGGACATAAGTTTTCAAAACAATTAGGTAAATATCTAGGAAAATGATTGCTGGATTGAATGGTAAAAATATGTTTAGATTTGTAAGATACTGCCAAATTCTCTCCCAAAATGGCTGCAACATTTTACATTACGACCAGCAGTGAATTAGAGTTACTCTTGCTCTGCATTCTCACCAACTACCGTTATTTTCAGTGTTTTTGGACTTTAGCCATTCTAATAGGTATGCAGTGGTAGCTCATTGCCTTTCCTTAATGACATTAGATTTTTTTTTTTTTTGCGGTACGCGGGCCTCTCACTGCTGTGGCCTCTCCCGTTGCCGAGCACAGGCTCCGTGGCCATGGCTCATGGGCCCAGCCGCTGCGCGGCATGTGGGATCTTCCCAGACCGGGGCACGAACCCGTGTCCCCTGCATCGGCAGGCGGACTCTCAACCACTGCGCCACCAGGGAAGCCTGACATTAGATTTTAATCATGTCTTGATATGCTAATTTGTCACCTATGTTCTTTGGTGAGGTGTCTGATAATATCTGTGGCCTATTTTTTTTTTAACATCTTTATTGGGGTATAATTGCTTTACAATGGTGTGTTAGTTTCTGCTGTATAACAAAGTGAATCAGCTATATGTATACATATATCCCCACATCCCCTACCTCTTGGATCTCCCTGCCGCCCTCCCTATCCCACCCCTCTAGGTGGTCACAAAGCACTGAGCCGATCTCCCTGTGCAATGCAGCTACTTCCCACTAGCTGTCTATTTGACATTTGATAGTGTGTGTGTATGTCAGTCCTACTCTCTAACTTTGTCCCAGCTTCCCTTCCCCGTCCCCGTATCCTCAAGTCCAATCTCTACGTCTGCATCTTTATTCCTGTCCTGCCCCTAGGTTCATCAGAACCATTTTCTTTTTTTTTTTAGATTCCATAATATGTGTAAGCATATGGTATTTGTTTTTCTCTTTCTGACTTACTTCACTCTGTATGACAGACTCTAGGTCCATCCACCTCACTACAAATAACTCAATTTTGTTTCCTTTTATGGCTGAGCAATATTTCATTGTATATATGTGCTACATCTTCTTTATCCATTCATCTGTCGATGGACACTTAGGTTGCTTCCATGTCCGGGCTATTGTAAATAGTGCTGCAGTGAACATTGTGGTACATGACTCTTTTTGAATTATGGTTTCTCAGGGTATATGCCCAGTAGTGGATTGCTGGATCATATGGTAGTTCTACTTTTATTATTTTATGGGACCTCCATACTGTTCTCCATAGTGGCTGTATCAATTTACATTCCCACCAACAGTGCAAGAGGGTTCCCTTTTCTCCACACCCTCTCCAGCATTTATTGTTTGTAGATGTTTTGTTGATGGCCATTCTGACCATTGTGAGGTGATACCTCATTGTAGTTTTGATTTGCATTTCTCTAATGATTAGTGATGTTGAACATCCTTTCATGTGTTTGTTGGCCATCTGTATATCTTCTTCGAAGAAATGTCTATTTAGATCTTCTGCCCATTTTTGGATTAGGCTGTTTGCTTTTTGATACTGAGCTGCATGAGCTGCTTGTATACTTTGGAGATTAATCTTTTGTCAGTTGCTTCATTTGCAAATATTTTCTCCCATTCTGAGGGTTGTCTTTTAGTCTTGTTATGGTTTCCTTTGCTGTGCAAAAGCTTTTAAATTTTATTACGTCCCATTTGTTGATTTTTGTTTTTATTTCCATTTCTCTAGGAGGTGGGTCAAAAAGGATCTTGCTGTGATTTATGTCGTAGAGTGTTCTGCCTATCTTTTCCTCTAAGAGTTTGATGGTGTCTGGCCTTACATTTAGGTCTTTAATCCATTTTTAGTTTATTTTTGTGTATGATGTTAGGGAGTGTTCTAATTTCATTCTTTTACATGTAGCTGTCCAATTTTCCCAGCACTACTTATTGAAGAGACCATCTTTTCTCCATTGTATATTCTTGCCTCCTTTATCAAAGATAAGGTGACCATATGTGTGTGGGTTTATCTCTGGGCTTTGTATCCTGTTCCATTGATCTATATTTCCGTTTCTGCGCCACTACCATGCTGTCTTGATTACTGTAGCTTTGTAGTATAGTCTGAAGTCAGGGAGCCTGATTCCTCCAGCTCTGTTTTTCTTTCTCAAGATTGCTTTGGCTATTTGGGGTTCTTTGTGTTTCCATGCAAATTGTGAAATTTTTTGTTCTAGTTCTATGAAAAATGCCATTGGTAGTTTGATAGGGATTGCATTGAATCTGCAGATTGCTTTGTGTAGTATAGTCATTTTCATAATGTAGATTCTTTCAATCCAAGAATATGGTATATCTCTCCATCTGTTTGTATCATCTTTAATTTCTTTCATCAGTGTCGTACCGTTTTCTGCATACAGGTCTTTTGTCTCCTTAGGTAGGTTTATTCCTAGGTATTTTATTCTTTTTGTTGCAATGGTAAATGGGAGTGTTTCCTTAATTTCTCTTTCAGATATTTCATCATTAGTGTATAGAAATGCAACCGTTTTCTGTGCATAAATTTTGTATCCTGCTACTTTACCAAATTCATTGATTAGGTCTAGTAGTTTTCTGGTAGCATCTTTAGGATTCTCTATGTATAGTATCATGTCATCTGCAAATAATGACAGCTTTACTTCTTCTTTTCCAATTTGGATTCCTTTTATTTCTTTTTTTTTCTCTGATTGCTGTGGCTAAAACTTTCAAAATTATGGTGAATAATAATGGTGAGAGTGGGCATCCTTGTCTTGTTCCTGATTTTAGAGAAAATGGTTTCAGTTTTTCACCATTGAGAACAATGTTGGCTGTTGGTTTGTCATATATGGCCTTTATCATGTTGAAATAGGTTCCCTCTATGCCTACTTTCTCGACAGTTTTTATCATAAATGGGTGTTGAATTTTGTCAAAAGATTTTCCTGCATCTATTGAAATTATCATATGGTTATTATCCTTCAATTTGTTAATACAGTTTATCACATTGATTGATTTGCTTATATTGAAGAATCGTTGCATTCCTGGGATAAAGCCCACTTGATCATGGTGTATGATCCTTTTAATGTGCTGTTGGATTTTGTTTGCTAGTATTTTGTTGAGGATTTTTACATCTATGTTTATCAGCAATATTGGTCTGTAGTTTTCTTTTTTGTAACATCTTTGTCTGGTTTTGGTATCAGGGTGATGGCCTCGCAGAATGAGTTTGGGAGTGTTCCTCCCTCTGCTATATTTTGGAAGAGTTGAGGAGGATAGGTGTTATGTCTTCTCTAAATGTTCAGTAGAATTCACCTGTGAGACAATCTGGTCCTGGGCTTTTGTTTGTTGGAATATTTTTAATCACAGTTTCAATTTCAGTGCTTGTTATTGGTCTATTTATATTTTCTATTTCTTCCTGGTTCAGTCTCAAAAGGTTGTGCTTTTCTAGGAATTTGTCCGTTTCTTCCAGGTTGTCCATTTTATTGGCCTATACTTGCTTGTAATAATCTCTCATGATCCTTTGTATTTCTGCAGTGTCAGTTGTTACTTCTCCTTTTTCATTTCTATTTGAGTCTTCTCCCTTTTCTTCTTGATGATGTTGGCTAAACGTTTATCAATTTTGTTTATCTTCTGAAAGAACCAACTTTTAGTTTTATTGATCTTTGCTGTCGTTTCTTTTATTTCTTTTTCATTTATTTCTGATCTGATCTTTATTATTTCTTTCCTTCTGCTAACTTTGGGGGATTTTTGTTCTTCTTTCTCTAATTGCTTTAGGTTTAAGGTTAGGTTCTTTATTTGAGATTTTTCTTGTTTCTTGAGGTAGGATTGTATTGCTATAGACTTTCCTCTTAGAACTGATTTTGCTGCATCCCATAGGTTTTGGGTCGTCGTGTTTTCATTGTCATTTGTTTCTAGGTATTTTTTGATTTCCTCTTTGATTTCTTCAGTGGTCTCTTGGTTATTTAGTAGTGTATGCTTAGCCCCTGTGTGTTTGTATTTTTACTGTATTTTTCTTGTAATTGATATCTAGTCTCATAGTGTTGTGGTCAGAAAAGATACTTGGTACGATTTCAGTTTTCTTAAATTTACCAAAGCTTGATTTGTGACCCAAGATATGATCTCTCCTGGAGAATATTCCATGCGCACCTGAGAAGAAAGTGTATTCTGTTGTTTTTGGATGGAATGTCCTATAAATATCAATTAAGTCCATCTTGTTTATTATGTCATTTAAAGCTTCTGTTTCCTTATTTATTTTCATTTTGGATGAGCTGTCCATTGGTGAAAGTGGGATGTTGAAATCACTTACTATGATTGTTTTAACTGTCGATTTCCTCTTTTATGGCTGTTAGCATTTGCCTTATATATTGAGGTCCTCCTGTGTTGGGTGCATAAATATTTACAGTTGTTATATCTTCTTCTTGGATTGATTCCTTGATCGTTATGTAGTGTCCTTCTTTGTCTCTTGTAATAATGTTTATTTTAAAGTCTATTTTGTCTGATACAAGAATTGCTACTCCAGCTTTCTTTTGATTTCCATTTGCATGGAATATCTTTTTCCATCCCTTCACTTTCAGTGTGTATGTGTCCTTAGGTCTGAAGCAGGTCTTGTTTTTGTATCCATTCAGCCAGTCTATGTGTTTTGGTTGGAGCATTTAATCCATTTACATTTAAGGTAATAATCAATATGTATGTTCCTATTACCATTTTCTTAAGTTGTTTTGGGTTTGTTATTGTGGGTGACTTCCTTCTCTTGTTGTTTGTGCCTAGAGAAGTTCCTTTAACATTTGTTTTAAGCTGGTTTAGTGGTGTTGAATTCTGTTAACTTTTGCTTGTCTGTAAAGGTTTAAATTTCTCAATCGAATCTGAATGAGATCCTTGCTGGGTAGAGTAATCTTGTTTGTAGGTTTTTCCCTTTCGTCACTTTAAATATGCCCTGCCATTCCCTTCTGGCTTGCAGAGTTTCTGCTGAAAGATCAGCTGTTAACCTTATGGGGACTCCCTGTATGTTATTTGTTGGTTTTCCTTTGCTGCTTTTAATAGTTTTTCTTTGTGTTTAATTTTTGATAGTTTGATTAATATGTGTCTTAGCGTGTTTCTCCTTGGATTTATCCTGTATGGGACTCTGTGCTTTCTGGAGTTGATTGGCTGTTTCCTTTCCCATGTTAGGGAAGTTTTCAACTGTAATTTCTTCAAATATTTTCTCAGATTCTTTCTTTTCCTGTTCTTCTTCTGGGACCCCTATAATTTGAATGTTGGTGCATTTAATGTTGTCGCCGAAGTCTCTGAGACTGTCCTCAATTATTTTCATTCTTTTTTCTTAATTCTGCTCTGTGGTAGTTATTTCCACTATTGTATCTTCCAGGTCACTTATCCATTCTTCTGCCTGAGTTATTCTGCTATTGATTCCTTTCTGATAATTTTTAATTTGATTTATTGTGTTCATCATTGTTTGTTTGCTCTTTAGTTCTTCTAGGTCCTTGTTAAACGTGTGTTATATTTTCTCCATTCTGTTTCCGATTTTTGGATCATCTTTTCTATCATTACTCTGAATTCTTTATTTTTTTATAATAAATTTGTTTATCTATCTATTTATTTTTGGCTTTGTTGGGTCTTTGTTGCTGTGTGCGGGCTTTCTCTAGTTGTGGTGAGTGGGGTCTACTCTTTGTTGCGGTGTGCGGGCTTCTCATTTTTGTGACTTCTCTTATTGCAGAGCATGGGCTCTAGGCACGCAGGCTTCAGTAGTTGTGGCACGTGGGCTCAATAGTTGTGGCTTGCGGGCTGTAGAGCTCAGGCTCAGTGTTTGTGGTTCACTGGCTTTGTTTTTCCATAGCATGTGGGATCTTCCCGGGCCAGGGCTCTAACCTGTGTCCCCTGTGTTGGCAGGCAGATTCTTAACCACCTCACCACCAGGGAGGCCCACTCTGAATTATTTTTCAGGTGGACTGCCTATTTCCTCTTCATTTGTTTGGTATGGTGGGTTTTTACCTTTCTTCTTCATCTGCTGCATATTTCTCTGTCTTCCCATTTTGCTTAACTTACTGTGTTTGGGGTCTCATTTTTGCAGGCTGCATGTTCATACTTCCCGTTGTTTTTGGTGTCTGCCCCCAGTGGGTAAGGTTGGTTCACTGGTGGTGTAGGCTTCCTGGTGGAGGGGACTGGTGCCTGTATTCTGGTGGGTGGGACTGGATCTTTCTTTCTGGTGTGCAGGGCCACGTCTGGTGGTGTGTTTTGGGGTGTCTGTAACCTTATTATGATTTTAGGTAGCCTCTCTGCTAATTCGTGGGGTCGTGTTCCTGTCTTGCAAGTTGTTTGGCATGGGGTGTCCAGCACTGAGGATTGCTGGCTGTTGGGTTGTGCTAGGTCTTAGCATTGAGATGGAGATCTCTGGGAGAGCTCTCGCCAACTGATATTACATGGGGCCGGGAGGTCTCTGGTGGTCCAATGTCCTGAACTCTGCTCTTCCACCTCAGAGGCTCAGGCCTGACAGCAGGCTGGAGCACCAAGACCCTGTCAGCCACACAGCTCAGATGAAAGGGGAAAAAAAAAGAAAGAAAAAAAAATAAATAGTTTTTATTATTAAAATAAAAAAATGTTTAAAAATTACTAAAATACAAGAATTTAAAAGTAATAATAATTAAAAAAAAATAGAAGAGAGCAACTAAACGAATAAGCAAATCCACCAGTGATAAAAAGCCCTAAATGCTATACTAATATAAAAATCAGAAACAAGTCAGTCACAGACAGCTATCCATGAGTCTACCGTTGCTCCCAAAGTCTACCTCCTCAATTCTGGGATGATTTGTTGTCTATTTATGTATTCCACAGTTGCAGGTACCTCAAGTTGATTGTGGGGATTTAATCTGCTGCTCCCGAGGCTGCTGGGAGAAATTTCCCTTTCTCTTCTTTGTTCGCACAGCTCTTGTGGTTCAGATTTGCGTTTGGCCCCGCCTCTGCGTGTAGGTCACCTGAGGGCATCTGTTCCTGCCCAGAGAGACAGGGTTAAAGCAGCGACTGATTAGGGGGCTCTGGCTCACTCATGTGGGGGGATGGGGGGAGGGAGGGCTACTGTAGTTATAATTGGAATGTGGTCGAGCCTGTGACGCCATAGGCTGGCATGATGTTTCAACAGCCTGAGACGCACCGTGTGTTCTCCTGGGGAGGTTGTCCCTAGATCATGGGACCCTGGCAGTGGTGGGCTGCGCAGGCTCCCAGGGGTGTGGGGATAGTGACATGTGCTTGCACACAGGATTCTTGGTGGCTGCAGTGGCAGCATTAGAGCTGCATGCCTGTCTCCAGTGTCCGAGCTGACAGCCACATCTCGTGCCCATTTCTGGAGCTCGTAGGTGGTGCTCTGCCTTCTGTGGGCAGACTGGGAAGGAATTCCCTCTCATGCACCCCGAAACAGTGGTCTCTTGCCTTTTAAGCAGTTCCAGAGTTTTTCCCGGACCCCCTCCCACCTAGCTGTGGTGCACTAGCCCCCTTCAGGCTCCCAGCCCCCACCCATCCTGGCGGGTGAACAGACAAGTGTCTCAGGATGATGAGTGTTGGTCGGCACCGATCCTTTGTGCAGTCATCTCTCTGCTTTGCCCTCTGCACCCCTGTTGCTGCACTCTCCTCTGTGGCTCCAAAGCTTCCCCCCCACCCACCCACCGTCTCTGCCAGTGAAGGGGCTTCCTCGTGTGTGGAAACTCTTGCTCATTCACGGCTCCCTCCCCGAGGTGCAGGTCCCATCCCTATTCTTTGGGTTTTTTTGTTTTTTGCAGTACGCAGGCCTCTCACTGTTGTGGCCTCTCCCGTTGCGGAGCACAGGCTCTGGATGCGCAGGCTCAGTGGCCATGGCTCATGGGCCCAGCCGCTCCGCAGCATGTGGGATCTTCCCAGACCAGGGCACGAACCCGTGTCCCCTGCATCGTCAGGCGGACTCTCAACCACTGCGCCACCAGGGAAGCCCTGTCCCTATTTTTTTATCTCTGTTTTTTCTTTTTTCTTTTGCCCTACCCAGGTACGTGGGGGAGTTTCTTGCCTTTTGGGAAATCTGAGGTCTTCTGCCAGTGTTCAGTTGGTGTTCTCTAGGAGCTGTTCCATATGTAGATGTATTTCTGATGTATTTGTGGGGAGGAAGGTGATCTCCACATCTTACTACTCTGCCATCTTGAAGGTCCCCCTGCCAGAGACACTTTTATACTAAAGAAGCAGTTGGCTTTGAGATGAAAAATTTAAAAGGTAACGTATTTTATGTATTGTATTGAATTAAGGTGGTCTAATTGGTTATAATTATATCTGTATATATATTTTTTATTTTGCATGCCTCAAAAAAATAATGTTTAAGTAGAGTTTCCTCTAATTTCCAATGTTACTACAAAGATTAATGTTTAAGTGGCAGTCTCTTCTATATTGACAGCTACAGATCGTAATCTTTCCATTATATACAAATAGTCATTTAGTACATTTAAGAGCATAAAAGTCAGTTTTACACAGTTTCAAATACTTCATTGGCTTATTTTTATTTATGCTCCGTCTGGCAATTTGTCTTTGCATTAGTTGACTCCCATGTTACATAGCCATTTTATCCTAAAACAGGTCTTCTCGTTAGTTCACCCATTTTCTTTCCTTTTATTTATTCATGTTGTCTGTTTTCTGTGCTACAACACTGTTTATTCTCTGTCAAGCTAAGTCTCTCCCCTACTAACCAAAGAAATTAATGTTCCCTAATTCACACTATTAGGAGATGTTTTTGCCCTTATTTTGAAATTCTTTATTAATTATAAATATTTATACTAAATTGTGTGCACTTATAAATATTTTTCATGAAAAAAGAAAGTTCTGCACTTTGTTTTTAAGTATCTATTTATTACTGGTTCCTCCACAGATTTTCACATATATATTTGACTTATCAAAGTTTAAAGTTAATCATTTTCCTTCTTCAATAGAACACATTAATTCTCTTAACTGCTCTCGAGTTATATGTTGTCATTGTTACATAAGTTATAGGGTTTTTTAAAAGCTTTTTGAGTTATAGCTTAAAAAACATTCCCACAAATTATTTCTTCCATCTGAGACCTTCTACCTGGCATCACTTACTTTCTGTTTCAAGTATGTTGTTTAGCATTTCTTTTTGTGAGGATTTCCTGGTGTTCATTTACACTTTTGTCTAAAAATGTTCTTATTTTACCTTCATTTTTAAAATGCTAGGTTGACAGTTACATTTTGTCAGCTCATTGAAGATAACACTCCACTGTCTTATGGCTTCTATTTTTGTTCTTATAGAGCTGTCTGTTTGCATAATTCTCAGTTCTCCTTTCTTTATCTGTTTTGTTCTGTGGCGTCTTTGTGATGACTCTAGGTATGAATTTCCTTCTGTTTATTCTACTTAGGATTCATTTGTTATCTTAAATCTGTAGAGTTTTTTCCATTGCTAGCGAAAAATTTTTAGTTAATTATTTATATATTACTGTTGCTCATTTATTTCATTCTTTGCCTTCAGGAAACTGAGTAGATATATTTTAGATCACTTCATTCCATCCTTCTTATACGTTCATCTCTCTTCATATTATTTCTTTGTTCTTCTATGCAGCATTCTAGCTAACTTTTTCAGATCTCTCTTAAAACCTATTTCTCTTTTTATTTCTGTCGAAGCTACTGTGTTAAATGCATTCATTGAAATTCTAAATTTCAGTCATTATATTTTCGTAGCTAAAAAGTGTTATTAGGTCCTCAAATCTTTCTGGGTATTCTTAATCGTTTTCTCTATTCTGTTTATATTTTCATTTTTTTTATTAGGCTTATTAAATATGTTTTATTTTACATTCCTTGAGAAATAATTTCAAAATGTGAAGCCTTGTGAAGCCTTTGTAGGTGTATATCTGCTGTCTGTTGTTTTGCTGATTCTCACTCATGGTGTTTATTACTGTGTAGTTACTGAATTTGGGGCTGTGAATTACTTATTTGCTTTGCAATTTTATTTTGGGGAATTCTTTGAGATTTGTTTGTGATAATGTTAGGTTTTTCCAAAGTAGATTTGGGGTTTTTTCCAGGTCCCTTTTGGGTGTTCTGTATAATCTGGAATGTCATCTTATACCATCCAGGTAGTATAAATTTTAGCTGAAAAAACACAGGAAGGTTGTCTCATGATAAATTCTTAGGGTGATCTTGTGAAATCACTTGAGCATTTCATTTTCCTACCATAATATCTTTAGAGTATAATACAGATGTAGTAAAGAAATGTAAGAAACAAAGACTGCTCAGTTGAGTCGGTCTCTTTCTTTGTGTGCCAAAGCACATAAGCATGTGATCCATAAAGGAAGGCCTTTTGATGAGACAGCAAAAAATCCTGGACATAGTGGTGGAAGAGAGGATTAGGTATTAGCGTTAAGCTCTAATACTTTGATTACTTTCATAAAAATCTCACAGAGTCTTTAAAAAAACTACAGTTATTAAATGAGTTTAAAATGTTACAGGATACAAAATCAACATGCAAATATCTATCACATTGTTGCTATGTCATCTTTGTTGATGATAAATGTTTATTTCTGGACTCCATATGATGTATTTTTTATTTTTATGCCAGTACAATACTGTGCTGAGTACTGTAGCTTTATAGTAAATGTCTAAACCAGGTAATGCAAATCCTCCATTTAGTTCTTTGCCAAGGTTGTTTTGGCTATTTAGGTCTTTGCATTTCTATATAAATTGCAGAATCAACGTGTTGTTTTCTATTTAAAAAAAGAAAAAACTTTGCAGGGATTATGATTAGGAGACTTGAATCCATAAATTAATCTGCAGAAAATTGACATCTTAATATTGTGTCTTCCAATCTCTAAAATTGTTACATCTCTCCATTTATGTAGTTATTCTTTAATTTTTCTCAGCAATGTTTTAAAGTTCTCGGTGTGAAGGTATTGCATACCTTTTGTCAAATGTATTCCTAAGTACTTGGTTTTTTGATACTGTTATATGTGAAAGATTTTTTTTTTTTAATTTTGTTTTCCAGTTTGCTGCTAGCAAAGAACAACGTAAGTAATGTCTGTCCATTGATTTTGTATACTGAGACCTTCCTCAACTGATTAAATGAAATTAACAGGTTTACTTGTTGATTTCTTGGCGTGTTCTACCTAAATGGTTTACAGATGGAAGCATTTCTTCCTTACCAGTCTGCATGCCTTTAATTTTCCTCATAGTTTATTTTCCTGGCAGGACATTCAGTACAGTGTTGAATAGAGCAGACATTCTTGCTTTCTTCCTGATACTAGTGAGAACATTCCGTCTTTCATAATATATACTATGATGTTAGCTGTAAGCTTTTCATAGATTTCTTATCAGGTTGAATAACTTCTAGTTTTCTGAATATTTTTATTGTGAATGGATTAAACTACCTTGAAGGCTTATTTTGCATTTATTTGATTCTATCATATAGTCTTTGTCTTTTATTCAGTTAATATGGTGGATTTCATTGATTGATTTTTCAAATATTAATTTGAAATGTATTCCTGGAATAATCCTTACTTGATCATGATGGAGAGTCTTGTGCATATATCACCAGATTAAAGTTATCTAGAATTTTTATTCTAACATATGAAGTATATTGTTCTATAGTTTTCTTTTCTTATAATATCTTTTTCAGGTTTTGGTTTTATTGTTATGGAAGTCAGTACAGTGGGTAGGGAAAGTTCCTTCATCTATTTCCCCAAAAAGTTTGTGTAAGATTGGTTGTGTTTATTCTTTACATCATTGATAGAATTCACCAGTGAAGCTTTCTAGCCTGAAGTTGTCTTTGTTAAAATTAATAAAAAATTTTAAATTTCTTTGATATGTTAAAAACTATTTATATTTTCTAATTCATCTTATTTTAGTTTTTGTCAGTTGTGTTTTGAAGGAGTTTCCTTTTTCTTTATGTTACTGCATTTCTTGGCATAAGTAGTTCATAATACGTTATTCATTTTTTTCAGTTCTTTAAAGACGTTATTCTATTTTCTTCTGACTTACATTGTTTCTCATAAGAAGTAAGTTATGATTGATATCATTTTTCACGTGTATGTAATGTTTTCTTTTCCGTTCTCTTTTTTTCAAATAGTTTTACTGTGCTATGTCTAGGTGTGATTTTCCTTCCTATATGGGGTTCACTGAGGTTCTTGAACATACACATTTATATTTTTCAATTATTGGGGAAATTTTCAACCATTATGTTTTCAAAAAATTTTTCTAACTTTTTCTTTCACTTTTTTTTAATCCTGGGACTTCAGTTTACATGTATGTGTCCCTCTATTACTGTGTCAAAGTCCAATGAATCTCTGTTTATTTTTAAGATCTTTTTATTTTCTGCTTTTTAGATTAGATGATAGATATTGATATGTCTTGAAGCTCACTGACTCATTCTTCTGACATCTCCAATTTGTTTTTTAAAGCCCATTTAGTGAAATTTTCATTTCAAATATTGAAGTTTTCAGTTCTAAAACATCTGTTTTGTAATTTTTGTATTTTCTCTTCCTCTGTGCAGATTTCCTCATCTGTTTATTAATTATGAACATAGTTATAATAGCTACTTTAAGTCCATGTCAGATAACTCTAATATCTTGGTCATTTTAGGGTAAGATCTGCATTGATTGCCTTTATGGGTCACATTTTCTTATAATTTTGGATTATCTCCTCCATATTATGAATGATACGTTGTAGACAGTTAGTATTCTATCATATTACTCTAAAGAGTTTTGAATTTTGTTTTGTTTTGTTTTGCCTGAATTAGGACTCTAAACTCTCCAACATTGGGCAGTAGCTGAAATCCTTGCTCAGTTCGTTTAGTCCTAGCTGGGCTGCTTGGAGACTGTATGTGTAGTTCAGGTGTCAGCCCAGAGATTTAAACAGAGTTTAATACATAGGATTTGAGCACTTCCTTTCTCCTTCCTGGAATATTCCTCCTCAGTTTCAAGCTGCCATAATCATCCTTAATTCTGTTCTCTAATTTAATAACAGATAAGATGATTTCTCTAAAATCTATCAATTCTGCTGAACATCTACTGGGACTTGCACTCTGGTAAAAAGCTTCCTAAGAAGCTTTTTCCTAAGCTATTTTTCCTAAGAACAGGAAGTTCACGCAGTGCACCCTTCTTCCGATTGTCATTTCCCCTTCCATTTTTTCTGCTTCTGGTTAACCTCTAGTGCCTTGAGATAGTGTTTTTGTTTTTTTTGTTTTTTAATATCTAGAATCTTGATGTCTAGAGCTTTATTTCTTTTTGAATTTTATTTTTTTAATACAGCAAGTTCTTATTACTTATGTATTTTATACATATTAGTGTATATATGTCAATCTCCCAATTCATCCCACCACAAACACAACCCCCCACTTCCCCCCTTGGTGTCTATACATTTGTTCTGTACATCTGTGTCTCTATTTGTGCCTTGCAAACCAGTTCATCTGTACCATTTTTCTAGATTCCACATATATGCGTTAATATACGATATTTGTTTTTCTCTTTCTGACTTACTTCACTCTGACAGTCTCTAGGTCCATCCACGCCTCTACAGATGACCCAATTTCGTTCCTTTTTATGGCTGAGTAATATTCCATTGTATATATATACACCACATCTTTATCCATTCGTCTGTCTATGGGCATTTAGGTTGCTTCCATGACCTGGCTATTGTAAATAGTGCTGCAATGAACATTGGGGTGCATGTGTTTTTTTGAGTTATGGTTTTCTCTGGGTATATGCCCAGTAGTGGGATTACTGGGTCATATGGTAATTCTATTTTTAGTTTTTTAAGGAACCTCTGTACTATTCTCCATAGTGGCTGTATCAGTTTACATTGCCACCAACAGTGCAAGAGGGTTCCCTTTTCTCCACACCCTCTCCAGCAGTTGTTTATAGATTTTCTGATGATGCCCATTCTAACTGGTGTGAGGTGACACCTCATGGTAGTTTTGATTTGCATTTCTCTAATAATTAGTGATGGCCTCTTGGCCATCACTAATGTCTTCTTTGGAGAAATGTCTATTTAGGTCTTCTGCCCATTTTAGATTGGGTTTTTTTTTTTTTTAATATTGAGCTGCATGAGCTGTTTATATATTTTGGAGATTAATCCTTTGTCCATTGATTCGTTTGTAAATATTTTCTCCCATTCTGAAGGTTGTCTTTTCATCTTGTTTATAGTTTCCTTTGCTGTGCAAAAGCTTTTAAGTTTCATTAGGTCCCATTTGTTTATTTTTGTTTTTATTTCTATTAGTCTAGGAGGTGGGTTAAAAAAGATCTTGCTGTGATTTATGTCAAAGAATGTTCTTCCTATGTTTTTCTCTAAGAGTTTTATAGTGTCCCGTCTTACATTTAGGTCTTTAATCCATTTTGAGTTTATTTTTGTGTATGGTGTTAGGGAGTGTTCTAATTTTAGAGCTTTAATTTGTTATCTCTAGGAGGGTTGGTTCAAATCAAACTACTTCACTGTTACAGGAAGTGGGATTCTCCTTATTTTCCTTTTGATTTATGTAACACCTATAGTGACACCTCTTCTCTTATTCCTTATATTGGTAATTAGTGTTTTTCCTTTTTTTCTGTTAGTTTTGCAAAGGTCTTACCAATTTTATTAATATTCAGAAAGCCAGTGTTTGGCATTCTTAATTTCCTTTCATGTCTGTTTTCTATTTTCTTGATTTCTGTTCTTATATTCTTTCCTTCCACTGACTTTGGACTTAATTTGCTAATCGTTTTCTAGCATCTGAAGATAGAAACTGAGATCGTTGTTTTTAAGCCTTCATTCATTTTTAACATAAGCATTTAAATACATAGATACCCATCTAAGCTCTGATTTAGCTGCATTCCACAAATTATGAAATACTGTACTTGCATTATCATTCAGTTTGAAATACTCTTGAATTAAAAAAAATATTTTTTTGACATGTGAGTTATTTAGAAGTGTATTGTATTGATTTCTGATTTAATTCCTTTATGCTTATAGAACATACTCTGTATAATTTTACCCTTTTAAATGTAATGAGACTTGTACAGGCATACCTCATTTTATTGTACTTTGCTTTTTTGCGCTTCAAAAATATTGCATTTTTTACAAATTGAAGTTTTGTGGCAAACTTACGTCGAGCAAGTCTATCAGTGCCATTTTTCCAACATCATTTGCTCACTTAATGTCTCTGTGTCACATTTGATAGTTCTCACAATATTTCAAACTTTTTTTATTATTGTTATATTTGTTATGGTGACCTGTGATCTTTGATGTTACTGTTATGACTTCTTGAAGGCTCAGATGATGGTTAGCATTTTTTAGCAATAAAGTATTTTTTAATTAAGGTATATACTTTGTTATTTTAGACATAATGCTATTGCACACTTAATAAGCTACAGTATAATGTTAATATAACTTTCAAATGCACTGGGAAACTAAAAAGTTTGTTGGACTTGCTTTATTACAATGTTTGTTTTATTGCAGTGGTCTGGAACCAAACCCCCAGTATCTCTGAGGTATGCCTGTATTACAGCCCAGTATGTAGTATATTTTGAAGAACATTCTATGTGCATTTGTTAAGAATATATATTTTACAGTTGTTGTTACAGTGTTTTCAGTTTAATTGTCAGTTGGATCAAGGTGCTTGATGGTATCATTTGAAGCAGTGATATGTGCATGATGGATTTATCCTTTTATTATTATGAAATTTTCTTCTATATCTGTGGTAATACTTCTTCTCTTGAAATCTATTTTATTTGACATTGATATGGTCACAACTCTCTTAAGCTTACTGTTTCCATAATATATCTTATTCATTCTTCGTACTTACAATCTATAATATCTGTTACTTTTATTTCCAGTGCCTCTCTTATATATAGCATATAGTTGGGTATTTTTTTATCCAGTCTGACAATCTCTGTATTTAATCATGAGTGCTTAGTCTATTATATTTATTTAGTTACTGGTATGGTTGAATTTAGGTCTTCCATTGTGCTGTTGGCTTACCCTTTGTTATATTTGTGTTTTGTCTCTGAGGCAGCTTTCTTGCCTTATTTTGAGTTAGTTGAATATTCAGTATATTGTATTGATTTCTCTATTGGAATTTTAGCTTTACCACTTTACATTATTGTTTAAGTTGTTCTAGGGATTACAGTATGAACATTAAATTATCAAAATCTACATAGAGTTAATATTGTACTATTTCTTGTTAAAGGAACCTTGCAAAAGTAGAATAACATTTACGCTCTACCTTGTGAACCTTAATTTGTTTCAGTTTTTGTAGATCGTAAAAAGTTTTGGTCTTTGTTCAGACACTAAAATAAGTTATTGGAAATAGTTTACATCTTTCAAATCTTGCTTTTAAGTTTTAATAGAGTATATTTATGTCAACCTTTATTCTAGGGTTAAGTCACCATTATTAAGGTGTGACCTCTCTGAGGAGCCTATCAAATACCTTTTGTATTACATAGTTTCTCTACTCTGGCTGATGGGAATGCTGCCTGTTTTCACCCCTGTGTGATCTCTGGGATTGTCCAGCCTTCTGCTTTCCCAGTGGTTCTTTCACTGACTTCATGGTGTTTCACTTCATCAGTATGCAGATTAGTACTCAGCCAAAGGTTGCATCCCTCTGCAGCTCTCCAGAACACTCTCTCTGTGCAGCTTCTTCTTCCCTGGTACTAACCATGTGAATACTAGCATCCATGGCCTCCCTGTATGTCAGTCTCTTACTTAACTCAGCAAGCCTGCCGTGTTCAATAGGGATTTCCTCTCACTGTGCTGTGGCCTGGCAACTTCCTTTAAGCAGAAGGCTTAGGTAAGTGTAGGGCTTACCTAACTTAAAATCTTTTCCCTGGCACTGTAATCCTGCTCTGTCCATTGTCCATCATCTGAACACAGTTATTTCATATATTTTGTCCTCTTTTCTAATTACTCATGACAGGAGGGCAATTTTTGTCCCAACCCTTCCTTCATGGGTAGAAGCAGAAGCTCCTAAAAACACAGGTTTTGTTTGTTTGTTTGTTTGTTATTTTTGGCTGCGTTGGGTCTTCGTTGCTGTGTACAGGCTTTTCTCTAGTTGCAGCAGTTGGGGGCTACTCTTCGTTGTGGTGCACAGGCTTCTCATTGAAGTGGCTTCTCTTGTTGCAGAGCATGGGCTCTAGGTGCGTGGGCTTCAGTAGTTGTGGCACACAGGCTCAGTAGTTATGGCTCGCAGGCTCTAGAGTGCAGGCTCAGTAGTTGTGGTGCACAGGCTTAGTTGCTCTGCGGCATGTGAGATCTTCCCGGACCAGGGCTCGAACCTGTGTCCTCTACACTGGCAGATGGATTCTTAACCACTGCGCCACCAGGGAAGTCCCTGAAAAGACAGTTTTTATGGTCATGATAACCAGAGAGTTTTTTCGTAGTTCAGGTTGAATGAAATACTAGATATATTTTTACCTCAGGTCATCTAAGGTCTTAAATTTAACAGATATCCAGCTTACAAGTTTAGTATGACTTGTCTGGTCCATTCTTTTCACTATCAGAATCTTCCAAGATTCATATAAATTATTGGATTTTGACAAGCTGCCTCGTTATGGTTGCATTTTTATTCTAGGAACCCACTCCTAGTGCTCATTTTCCCTTATTCACGTTTTTATCAAAGTACTTACACTTAGTTTATTTCAGATGTGGTTTGGAAATTTTTGAATACTTTTTAATAGAGACAACCTGTATTATTGAGTCAAGTCATAGCATTTCATTTTATTTTATATTTTAGAAGATTACATAGATCTCAGCAGGATAGGGATAGCATTTAACACCATTCTTAGGTTTTTTTCAGGCATTGATGCCATTGTCTTTGTTTGCTGTGTTTTGAATGTTAATTGTCTACACTTACCTCCTGATCATAGAATCCTTGAGTAGGCAGGGTCTGCTTTCTCTTCCTTTCATCCTCTGTATGGTACCATACTTTGATTTAGTCCAAACATGTTTGCCTACCTCTCCTAACCCCAGCTTTCAGTTGGCAATTTGGTTGCCTCTTTAAGTGAAGGGTGGAGTTGGTGAGCTATTTTTCAGTAATTTAAGATTTTATATTTGGGGTATGCATCATCCTGGAAAATCAGTCATGAAGAATCCATCATGTTACATGTTATCCTTCTGATTCAGGTATTGAGAAGTTTCTTGGTATTTTGCCACAGGGGTTAAATGTGGTTCTCTGTTAAAACTTAATAGGCTGCTTTTTCATTAGTTCAAATTTAGTAGGCTGGCCTGTGAATGCCCTTCTGAGTTGTTTACATCTAAAAATGTTTACATTTGGACTTGTTGAGGTAATATTTCTTCCTTTTATGCATGCCTTTGTAAAAGGGAAAAACTTTTTAGCTCAATAGAAGTCTAAAAAAGGTAGACTGTTTCATATTTTATAGAGAACACAAGTGTTCGGTTAATGAGCATATGACTATACTCAGGTTTCATCCTTTAAGTCACTTAGGTTGGAAATGTGTTTCTCATAATAGAGATTATTTGGGGAACATTTTACACACTTCCCTGAGAGGAATCTTGTTGCCTTTTGGTTTGCTATCGTAATTCTACTCTTATTATTTGCATAGTATTGCAATATATATGTTAATATATTTATAGATCGATTGCTGGACATTTATCTTACTCCCATTTTTATTCTCATATATGTAAATTAGTTTGAAAGAATATCCTTTTGGGGCTTCCCTGGTGGTGCAGTGGTTGAGAATCCACTTGCCAATGTAGGGGACACGGGTTCTTGCCCTGGTCCGGGAAGATCCCACATGCCGCAGAGCGGCTGGGCCCGTGAGCCATGGCCTCTGAGCCTGCGTGTCCGGAGCCTGTGCTCCGCAACGGGAGAGGCCGCAACAGTGAGAGGACTGCGTAGCCCCCCCCCAAAAAAAGAATATCCTTTTGTCATCCCCCTCCCCTGCAGCCCATCGAATAAACTCATCTGATATTTTTGCACTCTTCTTTGATCTCTTTCTTTCAGTCTGCAGTATTACCTGCTTCATTCATTTGTCCCCTATTACAAATCTTTTACTATTTAAGTGGTACTTAGCACAAATGCCTTTGATATCTCTTGGTTTAAAGTGTATGTATAACATTTAGATATAGAACTTGTTATAGTGAAAGAAACTATATCAACCCTTGGAATATAATTCTTAACCTTGTTTTTTAGAAGAGATGGTACTTCCTCTATGTCAAAAAGTAATGAAGACATTTATGACTGAGGTTTTTTTCCCCTTTTTCTTGCTTTTCATTTCTAAATACCCATGAGCCAGAGAAGAAATTCAAATGGAAAGTATTTTTAACTTAACAAAAATCAAAACATAGCATATTAAAATTACTTGGATGCAGTTAAAGCAGTACTTAGAGGGAAATTTTTAGCACTGAACACCTATGTTAGAAAAGAAGAAAAGTCTCCAGTCAGTACCTTCAGCTTTCACCTTAAGAAAGTAGAAAAATAAAAAAAAATAAAATCAGGACTTTGCAGGGGAAATAATATAATAAAGACCAGGAAGGAAATCAATGAAACAGAAAACAGAAAAACAATAGAGAAAAATTAGTGAAGCCAACATGTTTCTTTGAGAAGATAATAAATTTGATAAAACATTAGTCATACTGGTGATCAGGCAGAAAAAGAGGAGACAAATTGCCAGATCAGGAATGAGATAGGTCTCATTTCTACGTTCTACAGTTATTAAAAGAATAAGGGATTACTGTGAACAACTTTATGCATATAAATTTGACAGCTTACAAGAAACATCTCAAATACACAACCTAACCTTATACTTAAAGCAGCTAGAGAAAGAAGAACAAACAAAACCCAAAGCTAGTAGAAGGAAAGAAGTCATAAAGATCAGAGCAGAGAGAAATGAAATAGAGAAAACAGTAGAAAAGATCAATGAAACTAAAAGCTGGTTCTTTGAAAAGATAAACAAAATTGATAAACCTTTTGCCAGACTCATCAAGAAAAAAAGGGAGAGGGTCCAAATCAATAAAATTAGAAATGAAAAAGGAGAAGTTGCAACTGACACCACAGAAATACAAAGGAACACAAGAGACTACTACAAGCAACTATATGCCATAAATAAAAAGCAACTGAATGCTATAAAATGGACAACCTAAAAGAAATGGACAAATTCTTAGAAAGGTACAATCTCCCAAGACTGAACCGGGAAGAAATAGAAAATATGAACAAACCAATTATAAGTACTGAAATTGAATCCATGATTAAAAAATTCCCAACAAACAAAAGTCCAGGAACAGATGGCTTCACAGGTGACTTCTACCAAGCTCTATATCTATTTTTAAAAATGAACTTGTAGTTTAAAACTCTTACAGAATGTCCTACTGAAAGTCTTACTAGTTCAATAAGACAAGAAAAGAAAGGGTATACATATTGGGAAGGAAGAAATAAAAAGCTGCCTTTGTTCACAGGTGACATGATTGTCTCTGTAGAAAATTCTAAAGAATCTAGTCCCAAACTCCTGGAACCTAATAAGCAATTGTAGCAAGGTTGCAGGATACAAGGTTAATATGCAAAAGTCAATTGCTTTCGTATATACCAGCAATGAGCAATTGAATTTGAAATTAAAGATATAACATCATTTACATTCACAGCCAGAGAGAAAGAGAAAGAAATACATTCCTAGGTATAAGTCTAACAAAGTATATACAAGATCTAAATGAGGAAAACTTCAAAACTCTGATGAGCAAAAGCAAAGGAGAACTAAATAACTTGAGAGATTCTGTGTTCAGATATTGAAGACAACATTGGGAAGATGTCAGTTCTTCCCAGCTTGATCTATAGATTCAATGCAATCTCAATCAAAACCCCAGCAGGTTATTTTGTAGATATTTACAAACTGATTCTAAGGTTTATACAAAAAGGTAAAAGACCCAGAATAGCAAACACATTTTTGAAGAAGAATGAAGTCAGAAGACTGATGCTACCCAACTTCAAGACTTACTATAAAATTATGGTAATGAAAAGAGTGTGGTATTGGCAATAGACAAATAGATCAATGAAACTAAATAGAAAGCCTAGAAATAGACCCACACAAATATAGTGAGCTGATCTTTGACAAAGGAGCACAAACAGTTCAATGGAGAAAAGACAGTCTTTTCAACAAATGGTGCTGAAACTACTGGACAACCATATGCAAAGAAATGAATCTAGACACAGAGTTTATATCTTTCATAAAAATTAACTGAAAATGGATCATAGACCTAAATATAAAATGCAAAACAACAAAACTTCTAGAAGATGGGAGAAAATCTATGTAACCTTGGGTTGGGTGATAAGTTTTAAGATATAACACCAAAAGCACAGTTCACGAAAGGAAAATTAACAAGTGGGACTTTATTAAAATTTAAAACTTCTCTGTGAAAAACACTGTTAAGAGAATGAAAAGACAGGCCATAGACTGGGAGAAAATCTTTGCAAACACATTATCTGATAAAAGACTTATACCCAGACTATATCAAGAACTCTTAAAACTTAACAGTAAGAAAACTAATAACTCAGTTTTAAATATCGGCAACAGATACGAACAGACACCTCGCCAAAGAAGACATACTCTTGGCAAATAAGCATATGGAAAGATGCTCAATTTTATATGTCATTAGTAATTGCAAGTTTATGCAACAATGAGATACTACTACACACCTATTAGAATGGATAAAATCTAAAACACTGCCAACACCAAACGCTGATGAGGATGTGGAGCAACAGGAACTCTCACTCATTGGTGATGGCAGTGCAAAATGGTACAGCCACTTTGGGAGACAGTTTGGCAGTTTCTTACAAAGCTAAACATAGTCTTAAAATGTGGTTCAACAATCATGCTCCTTGCTATTCAAATGAATTGAACTCTTACATCCATACAAAAACCTGCGCAGAGATGTTTATAGCAGCTTTATTCATAATTGCTAATGCTTAAAAAGCAACCAAGGGCTTCCCTGGTGGCACAGTGGTTGAGAGTCCGCCTGCCGATGCAGGGGACACGGGTTCGTGCCCCGGTCCGGGAAGATCCCACATGCCGTGGAGTGGCTGGGCCCATGAGCCATGGCCGCTGGTCCGGAGCCTGTGCTCCGCAACGGGAGAGGCCACAGCAGTGAGAGGCCCGCATACCGCAAAAAAAAAAAAAAAAAAAAAAAAGCAACCAAGATGTTCTTCAATAGGTGAATGGATAAACAAATTGTGGTGTATTTATACAGTGGAATATTATTCATTGTTAAAAGAAATGAGCTTTCAGGCCTCAAAAAGACATGGAGGAACTTTAAATACATGTTGTTCAGTGATAGAAGTCAATCTGAAAAGGCTACATACTGAATGATTGTAAATATATGAGTTCTGGCAAGGACAAAAGTATAGAGACAGTAAAAAGATCAGTAGTTGCCAGGGACCCAGGGTCGGGAAGGAGGGAAGGATGAATAGGTGGAGCACAGGGGATTTTTTAAGGCCGTGAAGCTATTCTGTATCATACGGTAATGGTGGATACATGACATTATTCATTTGTTAAATCCCATAGAGCTGTACAACATAAAGAGTGAACCCTGATGTAAACTATTAAGCTTAGTTAGAAATAATCAAGATTTGTTCATCAAATGTAACAAATGTACCACACTAATGCAATGTGTTAATACTAGGGGAAACTGGGGGTGGGGGGCACTGTATAAGAGCTCTCTGTACTTTCTGCTCAGTTTTTCTATAAACTTAAAATTGCTCTAAAAGATAAAGTTTGTTAATTAAGGGAGGAAAATAATTTCCTATAAAGAAAATATCAAGCTCTGATGGCTTCACTGGTAAATGATGCCAAGTGTTTAAGGAGAAAATACTACCAGTGTCTTTCAGTGGTCCCCAGTATCACACTGTATTATTGGGTGTCCCGAAGATCACCTCTAAGGTTAGTGATTTGCTGCAAGGATCCCTAGGACCCAGAAGTCATCATACTCATAGGGACTTTTTTTTTTAAAAAAGCAAAAGGATACAAAGCAAAAGTGATATGTATAAGTGCTGTCTACCAGGGAATCTTGCTTGATCCTAATAATCTAGGGTTTTTACTGGAGATCAGTCACGCAGTGCCTGTGTGACCACTGTAGTTACTGAAAGCCAGGTATTCACTATAAACCACATTGTTTGCATAAACTATCTAGACAAATTGACATACTTGTACAGTGCCATTCAAGACTCCAAACGTGCAAAACAATTTTTTTAGAGCATTCTAAGAGTTCAGTTCCCAAGAGTCAGCCAAGAGCCAGTCACAAAATCAGGCACTTCTGGAAATGTGCAAGATTTGAGCAAATCAAGCCTTGCAGATAGTCCTACACAAACTTTTTCTGAATATAGTTCTGAAAATTCCCAACTCATTACCTACAGTTTCCTGATAGGAGAACCTGACAAAGATACTACAAGAAATAGTAATATTGCAAACGAATATCCCTTGTTTGTTTGTTTGTTTATGGCTGCATTGGGTCTCCATTGTGGTGCGTGGGCTTCTCATTGTGGTGGTGGCTTCTCTTGTTGCAGAGCACAGGCTTTAGGTGCACTGGCTTCAGTAGTTGTGGTACACGGGCTCAGTAGTTGTGGCTCGCGGGCTCTAGAGCGCAGGCTCAGTAGTTGTGATGCACAGGCTTGGTTTCTCCGTAGCATGTGGGATCCTCCCAGACCAGGACTTGAGCCTGTGTCCCCTGCATTGGCAGGTGGATTCTTAACCACTGCACCACCAGAGAAGTCCCCAGCATTCCCTGTTATTATTATAGGTGCAATAATTCTCAATAGAATATATGCAAATCAAATCCAACAATATAGAAAATCCATAATATATCATAACCAAATTTTTCTAGAATGAAAGACTGGTTTAACATTCAAAAATCAATCAGTGTAATTCACCATATTAACCAAAACCAAAAGAAAAACCTATATGATTATCTCAATAGATGGAGAAAAAAATATGACAGAATTCAACATCCCTTTCTTATAAGTGTCTGTGCCAACTAGAAATAGAATTTCTTCAACCTGTTCTAGGGTATTTATGAAAAATTTACACTCATACTTAAATGTGAAGATTTTATACTTTTCCAGTTAAGATTAGAAGCAAGGCTGGTAGTTGGAATTAGAACTCCAAATCATCATTTTAAATTGATTTATGATTCTTTACTTTCACATATGTATGGAACTTTAATACTTAAGCGCAACAAATACATTTTTATTTTTCTTGGTGGAACACTTCTTTTCCTGTGGTTTTTTTTCCCCTGCTGTTTTATTATCATTTATTTTATTTAATTTCATATTTAAATAGGAATTGTGGATAATGGGATAAAGAATAAAAGTAATATATATTCTTTTGAGTAATTTTGGTTTTGCTCTGTGAAACTCTCTGGAAGATATTAATGTCATTTTGATTTAAAACTCTTCTGAGCATATATAACCAAAATTATAAAATGGCCATTTTGTGATCCTTAAGTTGTTTAGTTTGATTTAAGAGGAGAGGTGGTGCAAGATTAAAATAGTGTTAGGTGATTGTAGTGTTTTGAGTAAAGGTGAACCATGTTTAACATATATTGTACTTGGTTTCAAAATGCTTAAAATCCTTTTTTTTCCCTGTAGGTATTGGTCCCCTGAAGAGACAGGGACCCAGGAGAAGGCTCAGGTAGTTTGGGATAAGTTAAATAAATTTTGGATGTGTTCAGTTTGACTAGTGTGTAGGTCTTTCGGAATATGTCCATTTACCAAAGTAGTAAATGGAAATTTGCCTATAAGGCTCAGGTGAAAAGTCAGAGTTGTGTATATATATATTATTGGCAGAAGTGAAAGTAAGAATAATATTAATTGATAATATCTTATTTAGTATGTAGACATATATTTTACAAACAGTTTTTGAGTGCCAGCTATGTACTAGGCACTGTCTGACATGTTGTATGGGGGAAACAAACAAGATATTTGTAATGCAGTGTGCTAAGTCTATGATAGAGATATTTGCAGGGTGAGATTTCAGAGAGCAGAGGAGAGGCTAGGGATTAAGGAAGACTTCCCAGAGGAATTGACTCTTGATCTGAATCTTAAAGCACAAAGGAATTTATCAAATAGAGAAGGCAAAGGAGGGAATGTCACACAAAAGGAAAAGCATGTGAAAAAGCATCAAGATGTAAATAAGCATGGCATTATTCAGAGAACAGTATTGGCAGATAATTCCAGTAAAGCACCTCTTAATCAGCTTGCAGTTGTTTGTCCTAGTGAACAATGAATTTCTTATTACAAAATGTTCACTTATTCTTTGTGACATCAGTGTCTTGCACAGCATTTAACACATAACAGATCCTGAGTAAATAATTCTTGAAAGAATGACCACAATATACACAATATGATAAATGGTACTTTTTTTTGGCATAAGGGATTGTGGGAGTTGATGGGGCAAAGAAGACTTTGAATAAAATAGTCATTGAGTTGAGGCTTGAAAGGTGAATAGAAAATGACCATGCCTGCAAGTAAGGGGTAAAGAAAGGAACATTCTGGACATCCCAAGATATAGAGTTATAGAGAGCATAGAGCTGCCCTCTTTAATATGGAAGCCACTAGCTACATGTGACAATTTAAATTTAAATTAATTGTAATTGAATAAAATAAAAAACTCGGTACCTTAGTCACCACAACGTATTTTAAGTTCCCAAATGCCCACATGTGACTGGTACTGTATAGAATGGATATAGAACATTTACATCATCACAGAAAGTTCTGTTGGACAGCACTGTCATAATGTGTTTAGGAAATTTCAGGAGTTTGATTTACTGAAAGTACAGGTTGCAATGGTGAGGTTGAAGTTGCAAAGGCAAGGTGGAGGGAAATGATGCTGGAAAGGTAAGCTTAGTCCAAATCACTGAGGGTCTTGAATGGCCAGGGTATTTGGGCTTACCCTTATCAGCTTGGAGTAGGGGAGAGGTTTGGTGTTTACTTTTGATAATTGAAGGTAGGGCCTGGTGAATTGATCTGATTGGTGTTGTAAAAGAATCTTTTAGGCAGCAAGACAAAAGATCGATTGAACGGGTGAAATTAGTGTTCAGAAGTTTACTGTGTAGTAGAGCAGTAGTCCAGGTGGGAGAGATGCTAAAATCTGAGCTAAATCAGAGATGATGAGGATAGAAAGGGGGAGACAGACTTGACAGCTATTTAGAGGTAGAGTAGGTGTGATGATTGTGGAGCTAACAGAATCTGGGTGACTCTGATTTCTGGGTTAGGCATGTAGGGAGATGGGATAGGACATATATGGGGAAAAGCAGGTTTTAAAAAGAGATAAAGGTTATGACTTTAATTTTGGCCACATTAACTTAGAAGATAGGCCCAGTCTAATTCAGATAAGAGTCTGGAGTTGAGAATAAAATTTGGGACTAGATATGTACTTCTGGGAGTCAGAATATAATTGTCTTTTGAAGCTTAGAGTTTGGGTGAGATTGCCCAGGAAGAACATACAACATGAAGAGAGATAAAAGCCAAAGACAGACCCTAACATTTATTAGGTGTAAAGGGATAGGGCCTTAGAATGAGAATGAGAAGGAATAGAGACAAGGGAATAGTGTTAATAAAAAGTTGGGTCAGAAGGAGCTGAAGGAAAATAGCATTTCAAGAGAGTTACTTGTACAGGTAAGTCATATAAGGAGAACCATAAAGTATATATTGGATTCGTTGAACAAGAAGTCACTAGGGACCTTTAGGAATTACAGTACGCTGAACTACCAAGTGAATTCAGGTCTTCACTTCAGGTGAATTTGTAAAGGGTCATTGGGAGTAACAGAACTGATATGGGTAACTTCAACCATGTAAGTTACCCTTGCTTTATTTGTAAGATGATAATATACCATGGTGTTTTTATTATTATAAAGATCAAGTGAGGGAATAAGAGAAAAAGTATTTTGTAAACTCTAAAGTTTATTTTTTAAGTTTACAGAATTGTGATTACTTTTAGGTGAAATCTATGTTTAATTGAAGGTTAAGAAAATGGGAGGGAGGATTTTAGGTAAAGCCAGAAGACACCAAAACATATCTTGGTAGAATATTAGAGATTCTGGAGGACCAATTAGAATCGTATGAACAGTGAAGTTATGAGACAAAAGAGTAAGGCTGGACTGAGTGAGGAAGAGAAATAGAATATTTGTGATTAGCGGACCATTTGGCTGAATGCCTTCTTCCTGGGCAGATCTAGAATACACTAAACAAGTTTGAAGCCTTTTTTGTACTGTGCAAACAGGTCACTCTTCCTTAGATATGTTCATGCTAGTTACATTAGTTACAATTTAGCCTGCTTGAAAAAAAAAAATTGACTCTTATGTATTTCTTACCAATGATTTAGTTTCGAGGGTTATATTGATTTCATCTAGTTTTTCTTCTTCTCTCTCTTCTCCCCTTTGATTTCTTCTTCTTTTAAAAGTTCTCTGAACCCTTATTTTTTTCTTATTACTGTTTTAGTTGTTGTTGTCTGAAACCCTCAGCTCTTGTAGCTTTTGAGTGTAGGTCTTCTGGGTATGCGGTTTTCTAAGCAGTTTCACATTCATTTTACCGTGAGGTGAGCTCCTTGCTCAAGGAGTTCTGTTTCCTGGGGTCTAACTGATGGGATGAAGGATAGATTATCTGAGAAATTATTTATAGTCTAACCAAGAATAATTGAAATTCTTATTTTAATATATCTGGTTATCATGCCTTGTTTGGCCTCTAGAGATATAAATTCTAGCAGCATCTAGCAGATGCCAGCACGAGGCATCTTTGTGTTATTATTAGGAAAGAGGAACACCTCTACTCCGAAGGGGGAGAAGGGAGAGAGAGGGAAGGAGGGAGGAATGGAGACAGACTTTGGTTGCTCAGTGATGAGAATACCAAGTCCTGTTCCATATTCCTCCATTCAAAGCATACCCTGAATGAACTTTGCTTCTTTCCTAAGGTTATACAGATGCTGGGCAAAATTGTTTACTCAACTGTGACACTTTAAATTTGTTTCTTTTCAGTTGGGCTGAAAAGTGGGCTAGGGGCTTGTTCGTTGGCTTTAAGAGAGTGAAATCTCAGCTAAAAACATGTACTTTATATGATCATTTTACCCATGTTAAACAATAGCTTAAATATAAATTAGTCAAATGGGGGAGGAGAGACAACTCTTTCTTATAGAAGAATTTCAAGTAATAAATGTAGATACTCCCCCTTTCAAAAGGTGGAGCTTAATTTCCATCCTCTGCTCCTGAGATAGTCTCACTTACTTGCATTCAAAGAATAGAGAATGAAAGGAAAAATAATAACTTCACAATGGAGAAGCCCAGCAAACACTACTTTAACCAGGTAATGAAGGTTAACATCACCAAAATCTTGTGGCTCTCAGATACCCCTGCTGTGATGGGATGAGAATGGCATTTCGCCTCTGTGGCATTCTTTCCCAAAGTCCATAACCCCACTCCAGCCATGAGAAAAACATTAGACAGACTCAGATTGGAGATTGGCCAGTATTTCTCAAAATTATCAAGGTCATGGAAAACAAGGAAAGACTGAGAAACTGTCACAGACTACAGGAAACTGAGGAGACATGATAAACTCAGTGTACCCTGAATAGGACTGTGGAATAGAAAAAGGACATTAATGGAAAAATTAGTGAAATCTGAATAAACTCTGGAGTTTAGTTAATAGTAATGTAACAGTGTTGGATTCTTAGGTGTGACAAATACACTACAGTGATATAAGATATTAACAATAGGGAAAATTGGAGGAGAGTGTCTTTTCAACTTTTCTATAAATCTAAAATTATTCTAAAATAAAGCCTATTGAAAACAAATTAATCATAATGCTATGACAAAATTGCTGCCTGAAGACTGCCTGCTGTGAGCAGAGACAATTTAGAAATAGTAATAACTTTTTCCTTGATATTATGTTCACTGTCCTCTAAAGGAGAAAAGTGGTTTCAAATGGGAGTGCCATTGTAAGGACAAGTAGGTGCAATTCAGCACCAAAATATATTCATGCGGTACATTTAAAGTCCAGATTTCTTGTTGCCCAGAAGTATTTACCTAATTTAGAAGGAGCTGTGTAAACTATACTAACATTCACTGCCAACCGCAGTAGTGATAGAAGAACTTTCTGTTCTTCCATACATCAGTGTTACTTTCTCTTTTAGGAGCACCGACAGGGCAAAATGTGGATGGTGGTGGTAGTCATGGTGTATTAATTATTGTTGTTAATGGTACCCTAATGGGGTGGAGATAAAGATCTTGACCAAAACAGAATGATATACTGATTAAGAGCATGGACCCTGGTGCTAGACTGCTGGGACTTGAACCCTGATTCCACAGATTCTAACTGTGATCCTCAGCAATTTTTTTCCTTTTTTTTGCGGTACGCAGGCCTCTCACTGTTGTGGCCTCTCCCGTTACGGAGCACAGGCTCCAGACGCGCAGGCTCAGCTGCCATGGCTCACGGGCTCAATGTGGGATCTTCCCGGGCAGGGGCACGAACCTGTGTCCCCTGCATCGGCAGGCGGACTCTCAACCACTGCGCCACCAGGGAAGCCCCTCAGCAATTTATTTAACCTCTTGGTATCTCAGTTTCTTCATCTGTAAAATAAGATATTAAATGTACCTCATAGGGGTTTTGTGACACTTAGTTTCTGACATGTAATAAGTACTCAGTAAGTGTTAGATATTCCTGTTTTATTATTTTTAACTATCAAGTCACAAATGTGGAATATGGTTGCTATTGTGATATGCTTTTTAAAATACTTTAAAATGCTTTTTTCCTGCTGTCTTCAAAATTTTGTGTTTGGCTTTGGTTTTCGGCAATTTGACCATGATATGTCTAGGGAGGGATGTGTGTGTGTGTATGTATGTATGTGTGTATGTATGTATGTGTGTGTGTTTATCCTGCTTGGAGTTCCTTGAGCTTCTTTTGTCTGTGGTTTGTTGTGTTTCATTAATTTTGTAAAGTTCTTGACCATTCATTATCTCTTCAGACATTCCTTCCATCCCCTTCTCTCTCTTTTCTCTTTCTGGGATTCTGGTATTACATGTTTGCGATGGTACCACAGATCTGGGATGCTCTGTTCTTTTTATCTTCTTTGTGTTTCATTTTGGCTAATTTCTGCTGCCTTTCAAGTTGACTGTTTCCTGTGCTGTATCAAGTCTGCTGATAAAGCCATCCAAGGAATTCTTTATTTATTATTTAATACCTGATATTGTGTGCTAAAGAACAGCAGAGATTGAGGTCAATAGTATTTATGCTCAGAAAAGGCACCTCTCTCCTCTATCAGGCAGGCAGTTAGTATGTGCTTTGAGTCATTCTAGTCAATTGTTCAGTTGAATTCGTGTCTTATTATTACTGTAGTTATCCTCAGTGCACCAGACTTGAAATTTCTCTAGTGGAGGGCTTCTGCTACCTTGTGCTTATTGTGGGTTCTGGAGTACTGGCAGGGTTTTCCTAGTGTTCCTGGTCTCTCTGGGTATAGGTAGGGCAGCAGTGTTTCCTGACCTCATAGAAACTTCTAGCTTTTGCTTTCTATAAGAGAATGATCCAAGAAGTAGGCAGAGTTTTGTACATAGGCATCACTGATGGGAATTCTCTTAGGTCTCTTGCTTCATTATATGTCCTATAAGCCCCTGGTAGGGGCCTGTGAGAAAAATCTGGTGAGGGAATGCATACTCTCCTATGTCTTCTATGTCTGATGCTCCCAGGAATGTGTAAGCTGTCATATTAGCCCACACTCAGCCTTTATTAAAATTTTATAATTTTTCAGCTGTTTTTTCTTATCTGCCTTTTATGATGACCACTTCTTCCTCTGAGTTCTGTGTCCTGTCTCTCCTTGGAGAGGCTTGTCACTTTTGGAGTTCAGTTCTTGTGACATGAACTCTGATGGGTGCAAAAAAGGTCTACAGATTCTCTGGCTCTTTCTCATCATTAGTGTGGGAGTAACCTCTTGAGACTTTCTACATTCTAAGCAGAGTGGACCTCCCTTATAATCATGATATATCTTTTATATATGACTTAAAGAGCTCTAAGAAGAAATACATCACATATAGAACTGCCTTTTCTAACTTTGAGGCTAATAGTAGTACGTTTTAAAATAGTAGTAGCAGTGCTGAAATGAAAGGATAGGAGCTTTTTTTTTTTTTTTTTTTTTTTTCCCCAGTATGCGGGCCTCTCACTGTTGTGGCCTCTCCTGTTGTGGAGCACAGGCTCTGGACGCACAGGCTCAGCAGCCATGGCTCACGGGCCTAGCTGCTCCACGGCATGCGGGATCTTCCCGGACCGGCCACGAACCCGTGTCCCCTGCATCGGCAGGGGGACTCTCAACCACTGCACCACCAGGGAAGCCCAGGAGCATATTTTTAATAGGCATCTTGAGTCTGCCTCAAGATGGGTGTTGTACAGTTAGTTGTACAGTTGACCCTCTATTCTCAGATACAGAACCTGTGGATATGGACAGCCAACTGTATTTCTTTTTCTTGCCTAATTGCTCTGGCTAGCACTTCCAGTGGAAAATTGTTTTTTTTATTATTATGAAAATAACAAGAAGGAAGCTTAGGGAAAGGAAAAGTATATGTCACTGCAATATGATAGAACAAGGTCTGTAATAACTATATAAATACTAGCCCAAGTTAGTTTTCAAAGGGCTAATCACTCTCAAAATCAGTGACAGAGATCTTAGAGACCACTTCCTGCTGGAGGCCAAGTGACTCTCACTCATCATTTCTGTTTCTCATAAAACCCCAGGAAAGTTGCAGCCATAGTTTTTCTAGTTCTAAGCTAGGCTATAGCAGTACTTGCAAACTACAGCCTACAGGTCAAATCCAAGCTACTGCCTACTTTTGTAAATTAAGCTTTTTTGGAATACAGCCATGCTTACTTGGTTCTGTATTACCTATGTTTGCACTGCAATCACAGAGTTGTTCATTTGTGGGATACAGTATGGCCTGCAAAACATGAAATACTATCTGGACCTTTAAAAAAAGTTTGCCAATGTTTGGGTGGAAAGCATCCATCCTAAATGAAATCTCTAGATCCAAACAGGTCTCCCTTTTTTGTCTTAATCTCTATTGTTGTGCTTTTATTAGCTAGCATAGTTTATTTTGTCTTTCTTCTCTTGCTGAATCTGATTTTTAATACTACTTATATCTGGAATTCCAACATATCAGTTCAAGAATTTGTACCCTTATCTTTCCGAGGAAAGCAAGACATTATAATTCGCCCAGTGAATTAGGAAGAAATTTTTTTGTTTTATTTTTTGCACTTTTGTTTGTTTTTGACCTTTACTGGTTAGTCTGTTTGCCTGAGCATACATATTTTCTTCCTTGCTGCATTTTCCTTTATTCTATTCTCCTATTCCCTTTTCCCTTTCCCCACTTACCCAGACCTGAAGTCACTTACTAAAAATAGCAAATTTGGAGCTCCTTTGGTATAAGCCTTTCAGTTTATATTTTAAGGAAAAGGGCATCTCCCCTGCTCGTGAATAGCTGCCCAGATAATGCCATCTTTGCCATCCCAGATAGCATATGACCATCTGATTCATTATGTTATCTGGAACCATATATTTGCGTAGTTGGGATTTTGGTTTTAGTTTGGTTTGGTTTTGTCATGGACTTGTAAGAAACAGATCAAGGAGAGAGGAAAACTTGCGATTAGGAGATAAACAAGTCCTGGAACTCTAATGCACAGTATGGTGAATATAGATAACAATATTGCATTATAATTATTACCTTGCCAAGAGAATAGGTCTTAAATATTCTCACCACAAAAAAGAAATGATAATTATGTGACATGATAGAGGTGCTAATTCTCGCTGTAATGCAATCATATTGGTGCAGTATATATAAATTATCAAATTAACATGTTTTTTGTACACCTTAAATTTACAGTGTGATATGTCAAATACATTTCAATTAAAAAATAAAAGCGTACACACACACACACACACACACACACACACACACACAAATAGGGAAAGTGGAGGCTGTATCCCTCAGCACTTTGCAGCCCTTTGTCCTAATGAAGCAGCCAGGCTAGTCTGTGTCAAATGTATACCGTGTGTGTGCCTATTTAGAGGTCAAAGGAGGTAGACTGAGATAACAGGGGACATTTTACCAGAGAATTTCTGGGTGCTTAGCACTTAAAATTATATGGCAATATGCATGTATTAATGAGCTGTATACTGGTTTTCAGTAAAAATCTGTGATAAATTGTCCTATCACATTGAATTGTATAAAGGTACCATTATTAAACCATTTCTTCTGTAGGTTTTAATTCATTGTAACCAGGTCACTCAATTTAGTGCTTTTATATACAATTGGGGAAGAAACATTAACTCTCTGTAGTTTTTTAAATGTTTGTCTAATTAATGAAATATGTCCTAGGCATATGACATAAGCATGAGTTGCTAGGGTTTTTATTGCACACATGTCTACTGTTTTGCATGTATAAATGAAAAAAAATGTTTTATATATACTTATATATAAAATTCTGCCTTTTTAGGAATTAATATTTAGTCATATTTAATCAGTTTTATCTCACATATCTTTTGTGGCCATACTCTCCATTCTTATCCATTGTGATCCAAACAGATTGTGTTCTAACAAGGTTAGAAAGACTAACAAAATGGCAGCATATTTTTTGTAAATTAGCGTTCCAGTTAATTCACTGTAAAAGACTTATACTTTGGTGTCAGGAAATCTGTTTTTCTTAACTTCGTAGAAGTGCAAAACAGGCAGAAATGGAGCCTGGGAGTTTGTCATACAGTAGTTTAGACCTGTGCTTCTCAGACTTTAATGTGTACATCAGTCACCTATGCAGCTTGATAAAATGCAGACTAAGCCATATCTGGAGAGAGGCCCAGCATTTTGCATTGCTTAAAAGCTCCCAGGTGATACCGATGCTCCATGCCCCACACTTAGACTTTCCTGCCTGACAGTAAGTTTTTCTTTATTTACAGTAGGTTGATAATGTGAAAAGGTTAAACCCGATGTAGACAAACTGCTAATGTTGAAGTATATACTCTGATAAGGAAGGTATGCAGTTGACAAACCTTGCTGTGATTGAGAAGCATTGGATGTAAGCAAGAGTATTTAACTACGTGAAGGCTTATGAATTCCTAAAGGTTATGGTGACTTCCCTTTTATCTGAATACAATGCGGGTATTTTTTCAGAAAAATGGAAAACCTATTATAAGAAACTGCATTTATCATTGGTGAGAACAGCTCTTTGAGCTGTTTGTGTTGCCTTGAACCCCAGTCTCTCTCCTTAATGGATTGCTTACTTTCTTATGCAACTTTTTGGTTAATTCCGGTTTTAAGTGACATACGAACACAAAACAAGGAATCATCCTGTCTGTTTTCTGAGTCATTTGGACCTTTTCTCACCTCAGACTTCTGGAAAGAATTTGGTTGTCAAGTCATAGCAGGAGCACAAATTATTTGGTATGATTAATAGCTTGAATGGGAAAAGTGGCAGTGTGCGTGTGTGTGTGTACACACACACACATAATAAATTTTGTATTATGTATATATGTAAAACTTTTTCCTTCCTGAATTCTTATAAAGGTCTATAACTGAGAAAAGAGATTTTCTAAAAGGAGATAGAAAAAGTCAGTAATACTCTCATGAAAATAAACACATAAAACACATTTTTTAAGTTACAAAATTTAAATAATTATTTATATTTACTCTTGTCCTATACACAAATATAGTAGAGGCATACATTTTACTATTTATTATACAATTAGTTCTGCTAAAAGGAGACATACATGTTCCTAAAAATCACACTGCAAAATCATGCCCCCAAAACCCCACTTACGGCAAAAATGTGTTTAGGGGCACAACACTCAAAACTTCATCATTGCAACACTTTTTTAAAGGAAACTAATAAAAATGATAGCACAGTTTTACAAATATTAATTAAGAAACGCATAAATACTGCAATAAACATGGTGCTTTACCTTGAAAATACCTGAAGTATGCTGATGGAAATGGATACTGAAAAGGGTTGCAGTTTGTGAGTTATTGTAAAGTGGTAGAAGAAGAGTTCCTGAGATTGTATAGAAAGTTTTAACAGTAGGTGTGTGTGTGTGTGGCCATAACACAGGGTGAACTACCTTAGCTGGTAGATGTTTGAGGTGTGAGGTGTGTGGGTGTGTTTTTGTGTATTCCTACTGGGCTTGAGTCAGCTGGCTGCCATTTTCTGCCTGCACCTAGCATTTCTTATGAGTTGAGAGTCACATTCTGCTCAGATTATTTTCAGATACATCAAATGCACTGAAACAAATTTGTATTTTCAAAACAAGCCTTATGGCAGAACTGACAGTGTATAAAATTTCCTACTTGGAGAAATGAAACTTTGATTTTATTGCAATTCAGTTGCACAGGCACCAGGGAGAGTAGTAGGTTCACACTTCTCAGCAGCACTGACCAGTGCTTTTCTTAGTTTTGCAGCTGCACATATGGTAGATTATTATCATTTTATGGTTACAGTTATAAGCAATTTGGTAGAAAACGACAGCTAAATTATGCAGTGTTACTTTTATTTGTTTTAATTTGGTAATCTAAATATTTTTTTCATGAGGAAACAAAAGGCAGAATAATTTTTAGTAGTAGGAGTAACGCTTCTTATGTCTTAGTCATGTGCCACCCAGTGGAGCTAGCATTTCATTTTTAACGGATCTCTTGTGTATGATAGAAAGTGAAGCACACAGCTGAGAGGTTATGTCTGTATTCTGGGGAGTGTTGTTTTCAGCTACATTATCATAATTCTTACTGCTTACTAAAAGGGAGATTTTGCTGGCAATTGGATTGAAAAATATGTAAATTTAAAAATCCTCCACCATTTCCTAGAGACAGAACATTCCCAAATTTTATTCCAGGAGGCATCCCTAGAAATGATGCCAAAGCAAATTTACTTCCCTGAGCGCTAACAGGATTTGGTACAGTGCTACTTAGAGTGCTTGCTGGTTATAAGCATCATGGCCCATTGGCATCTATACATACAACCCTTTTTTTAATTGAAGGAACATGCCAGGGAAAAGATGTTCAGAGTGCCTACCTTGGTTGTTTGGGACTTGTATATTCAAAGGGAGTGTCAGAAAATCAGTACCTAACACTCATGTGAAATTCCACAGGTATCCAACTTGGAATACATCTCTATTATAAAACAATGGATTTGCCTTGAGTAAAGGCAAATTTTGTTTGTAGTATTTATTTAAGTACACAATTTCGTTTGTTATTAAGTCTTCCTTACATATTTTCTTGGCTTGCATAGCATTAATACCTGTTGATACCCATATGGTGATCTCTGTATCTTAAAACACAGCCTATCATTTTTACGTGGTCTGTATATTCAGGGCCATTACCGGAACTGGGGAGAAGATACACACAAACTGCTTGATCATTGAAAATGTTAAATTCAGTGAAGTAATGTAGTGCTTGTGATCTTTATTCCATTAGTATAAATAAGTCATATCAGTGATTTTATCAGAGTGGGGAGTTATTTAGCATTTTTCATTGCTTTTAAGTCATTTTAAAACAATTGTTGCACAAGTGGTATAGATGAAATTAGAAAACAATTAATTTTGAGGGTTAGAAACCTGAATATTACTGTAATCTTATTGACACCAGTTGGAGAAAAAGAAAAAAATTTTATATTGATGGATAACATAGTCCTTAATTTTATTCAGTGTGATTTCTTTTTTGTTGTATATGGTACCCTAACTTAATTCACTTGTATTATAGCATATGTCATTTTGGATTCATTTCAAAGGGTAATCAAGTCAGGAACTGATTGTGCCATATTATTCTCTAGTAAAGTAAACTTCATGTTTCCTTCAAATGAAACTGGTATGTATTAGCACTTTATAATAAAGTGACATCCTTCAACAATATAATGATAATGCTCTAAATGATAGTAGGATGTGAAAACTTTTTTGGAGCACTAACTTTGGTTATTTAAATATGTAAACTCAACATTATGATTTGAAAATACTGAAAATGATTTCAGAAATTAGAAGTTTAGCAAATATCTTACCTATATTTTATAAAACATAGTGCCAAGTATGTGCATGTACTCTACTGGATAATAATCATGTTTGTAACATGGGACTGCTATAGAAGCATAGTCACTTCTCTTGAATAGCTAAAAAACAGAAATTTGGGGATCACCAGCATATATATTGAATTTGAAGCTATGGTATTATATAGGGTCACGGGAAAAGGTACTGAATAAGTTCTAGGACATTATCTTAGGGAATATCTGCATTTAAGGATAAGCAAGGGAAAGTCAGTGAAAGAGATTTAAAAAGGAGAAATCAGTAAGGAAAAAGTAGAATGGGCCAGTAGCTCAGAAACCAGAAGAGGAGATCCTTTGAAGAGGGGAAAAAGTGGCCAGCAAGGAAGATAAAATCAGGGTGTTATATTTATAAATTAATAGATCAGAGGCTATTTGTCAAGAATACAGTATAAATAAACTGAGAAGACAGGGAAACATTGTTTTGGGCCAAAATTAAATTGGACATGAGAAATAGAGATAATGAATATGGATTAATTTTTTAGAGTTTTGGTAATGGGGAGGAGAGAGAGATGTTGGCTGTTCAAGGAGGTTTATTTGAGGAGGGAGTTTCTTAAGATGCACTTAGTTGAAGACTTATGGGAAGGAGCCAAAATCTGTTGAGACCATGAGAAAGATAGTATAATTTATAGGACAGTGTCTGAATGATATAGAAGAAGGTGAAGTCAGAAATACAGATGGAGAAGTTTGTCTTAGAAAGCATTCATTCATTCACTCGTTCTTTCAACATTTATTGAATGCCAAGACCTGAGGGAATGATGTGTTGAGATGGAAGTTGGGGATATTTAATAAGGTCATGTTGGCCATCTGCCTTTTCAGTGAAATACGATGTACTTAAAAATGAGTAAGTTTTTTGCTTCCAGACACAGTTGCTTAAAGCATTACCATTCCATTATAAGTCTTTTTAAATTCACATTAGACAATGTTATGTTTCAGCTGTCAAACATAATTCAGAAAATTTAAGAGGGAAAGGAAAGTCTGTTTATCCATATTTGTATTCTTTCCATTCTTCCTTCTTGATGTTCCAAAATTCCTTCATCATTTCCTTCCTATTTAGAGAATCTTTATCTACTCTTTTAGAATAGATATAAATTCTCTTAGCTGTCTTTCATCTAAGAATTTATTGATTTCTCCTGCATTTCTGAAGGATATTTTTGTTGGATATAGAATTCTGGGGTCAATAGTTCTTTTCTTTCAGCACTTGAAGAGTGTGTTACTTCCTCTGCCCTTCATGTTTTATGATGAAAATCCACTGTCATTCATTTAAAAAAAAATTTTTAAGTTAATTAATTAATTCATTTATTTTTGGCTGGGTTGGGTCTTCTTTGCTTCATGCGGGCTTTCTCTAGTTGCAGCGAGCGGGGGCTACTCTTCGTTGCGGTGCACAGGCTTCTCATTGCGGTGGCTTCTCTTGTTGTGGAGCACGGGCTCTAGGTGCACAGGCTTCAGTAGTTGTGGCTCACGGGCTCTAGAGCACAGGCTCAGTAGTTGTGGAGCACGGGCTTAGTTGCTTCACGGCATGTAGGATCCTCCTGGACCAGGGCTCGAACCCATGTCCCCTGCATTGGCAGGCAGATTCTTAACCACTGTACCAGCAGGGAAGTCCTATAATTCAATTTTTTCCTTCTTTAAATGACGTGTTGCTTCTCTTTAGCTTTCAAGGTTTTCTTTGTCTTTAGTTTCCAGAAGTTTGATTATAATATTTCTTGGCGTGGATTTTTTGGGGTTTATTCTGTTTGGGGTTTGCTTGACTTCTTTTTTTGGTCCACATTGGGTGTTCATTGCTGCACACGGGCTTTCTCTAGTTGTGGCGAGCAAGGGCTACTCTTCATTGCAGTGCACAGGCTTCTCATTGTGGTGGCTTCTCTTGTTGCAGAGCATGGGCTCTAGGGGTGCAGGCTTTCGTAGTTGCAGCATGCACGTGCAGTAGTTGTGGCACAGGGGCCCTAGAGCACGCAGGCTTCAGTAGCTGTGGCATGTGGGTTTAGAAGTTGTGGCTCTCAGGCTTTAGAGCACGGGCTCAGTAGTTGTGGTGCACAAGCTTAGTTGCTCCATGGTGTGTGGGATCTTCCTGGACCAGGGATCAAACCCATGTCCCCTGCATTGGGAGATGGGTTCTTAACCACTGCGCCACCAGGGAAGTCCCTCGCTTGACTTCTGGACTGTAGGTTTATGGTTCTTGCCAAATTTGGGGAATTTTCAGGTGTTGGTTCTTTGTATATTTTTCCAGCTGCACCCTCTTTCTGCTCTCTTTCTGGGACTCCAGTGACTGGAATGCTGGATCTTTTATTATAGTCCCTCAGGTTCCTGAGGCTCTGTTTATTTTCTTTGTCTGTTTGTTTTCTCCCTGATATTCAAATTGGAAAAGGTGTATTGTTCTATCTTCAACTTCACTAATTCTTTCCTATGTACCCTCCATTCTGTTGTTGAGCCCATCCAGTAAGCTTTTTATTTTGGTTATTATTTTTTTCATTTCTAACATTTCCATTTGATTGTTCTTTATATTTTCTATTTCTTTGCTGAGACTTTTTTCATTTGTTTTAAGTGTGTTTGTAATTGCTTATTGAAGCATTTCATGATGGCGCCTTTAAAATTCTTGTCAGATAATTCCAACAACTGTGTCATTTCAGTATTGGCATCTGTTGATTGTCTTTTCTAATTCAAGTTTATCCTGGTTCTTGGTATGACAAGTGATTTTTAATTGTATTCTAGACATTTTGAGTGTTATGTTATGGCCTTATTTAAATCATCTCTTTTAGCAGACTTTTTCTGACATCACACTAGTGGGGAAAGAGGAGGCTCCACCTCATTACATTTAGGTGAAAGTGGAAGTCCAGGGTCCCTACTCAGCCTCTTTTGACACCCAGGGTGAGGTGGGCACTTAATTACTGCTGGGTGGGGAATAGAAGTTCAGTGCTGTACTAGACCTCTGCTGACACCACCTGGCTTGGACAGGGGCTTCCCAAATGGCCTCCACTGTTACTGCTGATATGTCATGAAATTCTTGGCTTTCCACTCAGCTTCCTCTGACACCACCCCAGTAGGGAAGGATACCTCATTAAAGGTAGATGGGAGTGGAAGTCCAAACTAAGAGACCTCTGCTGATAATCATGAGGGTGAAAGTGGTAGGGGAGGGAGTCATTACCCTCAGTCTTCCCCATTCAGTCTTCGCTGATACCACCCCAGCAGAGAGGGGTGGGGGAATAGAGGGACACCTAGAAGTCTAAGTTCCTCACTGAGCCTTTGCTGATGGAGGTGGGGTAGTGTCGCAATCTTTTCTGTGGTGTTTGGCTCGATTAAGGCAGTTCTTGTCTAAAAGGTTTACATTTTGCTAGGTTCCCCCCCCCATTTTTTCTTTTGGCTGGTGAAAGCAGGCCTCTCTTGGATTTTTCTTTTTGTCTGTGTCCATTGCCATTTCTGGGTTGTTGTTTTCTCCAGCACTCAGTCCTGGATATATGAGGTTAAAAACAAAACTAGGCAGCTCTCCTCTGTGTTGTTCACCAGATTCTGAGACTCCTAGCCATTCTACCGCCTCTCCATCTTTTAGAGTCTTCTTATGTTTATATTGTATATCATGACCAGGACTTTTAACTACCATTTGTGAAAGAGATAGGGAAAATTACGTTTACGCCATCTTCTCTGGAACCAGAAATCCCATTATACTTATTTTACTTTTTTCTTTAAAATTTTTTTTCTGGCTACTTAAATTGACTCAATTTTCTGAACATATCCTATTGTATTTAGACACTTTACCTTAGTCCATAAGATGATATTTTCCCTCCCAGTGCAGACATGGGTGAATTGATTTAGCTAAAATTGATTTTTCAAAAAAAAATATCACTACTAGACAGAAACTAAATATATAAAGTTTCTGCCTCCTAGTAGAATTTCTTAAACTAGTCAAAAAATAGAATATAAATCATTGGCTATTCAGTTCATTACTTTTGAATTTTATGGTAGATTTCAATTCTCTGTTAAGCATATGTGGATAAAAACACAGGTCTCAGGGATTGTTCTTTTAAATGTGGCCTCTTGGATTAATTTATTTCATAGTCAATATTGTTAAAAAATAGTAAGTCAAAAACCTAACTTCTTGATTTTAATGACACTGTAAAACTTTTCTCCTTGAATATTTTGGGCTGTTTCTCTATAACTTTTCTTGAGTGGAGGGTCAAGTAAATAATCTGGTTCTTTAACAGGTTTTTAAATATCATTCTGTTAAACAGTTCACGTAAGCTCAATTAGGTTAGGAACCAGTGAAGTGAAGTTGTTCATAAAATGCTTTATTACCTTCGGTTTTTACAGCATTTGCTGGGTTTAGATAATAAACCTGCACATAGATGTTACTTAATTTTTCTCTGTGCAGTAATTTACATTTGTGAGCAGTAGCCCTAGTCATTTTCAAAGAGGGAAGAAATGAGATATTCCTGCTGCTTCTTCCAATTTAACCTTAAAATGTTAGATGTGATTCCATTCTATAAGAACTCTCCTTTTTTACTCTAGTTATGAATACTATTTTATGGAAATTGTTTGATTTTTTACTTAGAATTATTATATTGGTCATATTTTCATACTGCACTAAAAAGTGCATGCAACTTTGGTGAGAGTGCTATTCCCCAAGGCTAATGGTCTGCAATGTTAAACTGAATTCAGAAGTTATACTATAAAGTTAGGCTTAAAAGTGTGATTGGGCAAGGTAGGGGTTGGATATCTATTTGAAAGTAGAAGAGACAAAATGTGGTTGTTTGTTTTTTCCTGTGGACTCTTCCCCAATATAGATTGTCAAGCCTTACAGTTAATACTTGCTAATTGTTATGACTTCAGTAGTCAGCCACAATAGAAATGTATTTCTGTATGCTTCTTTCCAAAACAAAACAGTTGACCAAAAAAGAGAAAAAGCATCATCATTTGTAAGGATAGATTAAAGGGAGGAAGCAACGGAGTCCAATAATGTATTACACTTCAACGTAAGGAAGGAGGATGGGCCTCCTCCCCCTGATATGGAGTAGGGAGGGTTCTGGGAGGTGATACGCACACTGAAAGTGTGGTCCCTGGACCAGCAATCAGCATCCCTCAGAAGCTTGTTAGAAATATAGAACCTTAGGCCCTACCTCAGATCTACTGAATCAGTGTCTGCTTTCTAACGAGATTCACAGGTGATACCTGTGTATACTATACTCCAAATCCCAGCTCACTGGCAGAGTAACTAACCTTGCATAAGTGTTTAGCCATTCTGTGCTGCAAATTTATTTGTGCTGCAAATTTATTTGTAAAGTGAGAGTAATAATAGTACTTTATGTTTTTTTCTTTTGATGAGGGTTAAATATAATTTATTTAAAGCACTTAGAAGTACCCCACCCCCAAGTAGAGGTTATACTGAGCCGTATTCAGATATTCTAATGCAGGTACCTATTCCTGGTGATAAACATTTAATTGTTTAGTAGGCGATGGTGGTCTGACTCTTATAAAAGAACTCTTATGAGGAACTGAAGAAGGAAGAGATGACAAGCACAAAACTGATAAGGGCTGGAAGATGAACTATATGAGGGAAGCGTAATGCCCCTGGATTATTTAGTTTGGAAAAGAGAAGATTAAGGGACCTCTTACACTCATTTTACATTTCCACTCAGAAATGGATGATCTTACACAGCAGCATAAATACTTCAAGTACACAAATAGAGGTGTATGAAGAGAGAGAGGTGTTGTATAAATTGATATTGATAGTTGATGAAGGGTTTTAATTTAATGACAAGAACAAGACTCTTCTTGAAGGTAGGGAGCAGAATGAGATGACTTCTTTCTAAGGTGCTTTTACCCTGTTCCTCATGGCTGGAGATAGTAGGCCCTGGCTTGGTATGTTTAGCCCTGCTTCACAAAGCATTATACACATAACTTCACTTATTGGCCTTTCACAGTCTAGAGAGCTTAGTGTGCAGACCATTTTCAGTTGTCTGTGTTGTCAGGAATTTACCCCTATTGAAATTTGAAATTTTCAACTGTTAATCGTTGTTACTGCAGTTTGCCTTATAAAGTAGCTTCTGACGAGGGGAGGGGTGTGATAACAGCCTTTTCTTCTACAATTCTAGGCTAGCTCCTGTAACTCAAAAAAGGTTGTATTAACCATTAGCCAGACTCATTCAAGAAAAAAAGGGAGAAGACTCAAATCAATAGAATTAGAAATGAAAAAGAAGTAACAACTGACACTGCAGAAATACAAAGGATCATGAAAGATTATTACAAGCAACCACATGCCAATAAAATGGACAACCTGGAAGAAATGGACAAATTCTTAGAAAAGCACAACCTTCCGAGACTGAACCAGGAAGAAATAGAAATATAAACAGACCAATCACAAGCACTGAACTTGAAACTCTGATTAAAAATCTTCCAACAAACAAAAGCCCAGGACCAGATGGCTTCACAGGCAAATTCTATCAAATATTTAGAGAAGAGCTAACACCTATCCTTCTCAAACTCTTCCAAAATATAGCAGAGGGATGAACACTCCCAAACTCATTCTACAAGGCCACTATCACCCTGATACCAAAACCAGACAAAGACATCACGAAAAAAGAAAACTACAGGCCAATATCACTGATGAACATAGATGCAAAAATCCTCAACAAAATACTAGCAAAATAGAATCGAACAGCACTTTAAAAGGAAAATACACCATGATCAAGTGGTGTGTATCCCAGGAAAGCAAGGATTCTTCAATATATGCAAATCAGTCAGTGTGATACACCATATTAACAAATTGAAGAATAAAGACTATATGATCATCTCAATAAATGCAGAAAAAGCTTTTGACAAAATTCAACACCCATTTATGATAAAAACCCTCCAGAAAGTAGACATAGAGGGAACTTACCTCAACATAATAAAGGCCATATATGACAAGCCCACAGCCAACATCATTCTCAATGGTGAAAAACTGAAACCATTTCCACTAAGATCAGGAAAAAGACACAGTTTCCCCCTCTCACCACTATTATTCAACATAATCTTGGAAGTTTTAGCCACAGAAATCATAGAAGAACAAGAAATAAAAGGAATCCAAATCGAAAAAGAAGAAGTAAAGCTCTCAGTGTTTGTAGATGACATGATACTATACATAGAGAATCCTAAAAACTCTACCAGAAAACTACTAAAGCTAATCAATGAATTTGGTAAATTTGCAGGATACAAAATTAATGCACAGAAATCTCTTGCATTCCTATACACTAATGATGAAAAATCTGAAGGAGAAATTAAGGAAACATTCCCATTTACCATTGCAACAAAAAGAATAAAATACCTAGGAATAAACCTACCAAAGGAGACAAAAGGCCTGTATGCAGAAAACTATAAGACAGTGATGAAAGAAATTAAAGATGATACCAGCAGATGGAGAGATATACCATGTTCTTGGATTGGAAGAATCAACATTGTGAAAATGACTCTACTACCCAAAGCAATCTACAGATTCAATGCAATCTCTATCAAACTACCAATGGCATTTGTCACAGAACTTGAACAAAAAATTTCACAATTTGTATGGAAACACAAAAGACCCTGAATAGCCAAAGCAATCTTGAGATAGAAAAACAGAGATGGAGGAATCAGGCTCCCTGACTTCAGACTATGCTACAAAGCTACAGTAATCCAGACAGTACGGTACTGGCACAAAAACAGAAATGCAGATCAATGGAACAGGACGAAAGCCCAGAGATAAACCCACACACATATGGTTACCTTATCTTTGATAAAGGAGGGAAGAATATACAATGGAGAAAAGACAGCCTCTTCAATAAGTGGTGCTGGGAAAACTGCACAGCTACATGTAAAAGAATGAAATTAAAAAACCTCCTAACACCATACAATAAAATAAACTCAAAATGGATTAAAGAGCTAAATGGAAGGCCAGACACTATAAAACTCTTAGACGGAAACATAGGCAGAACACTCTATGACATAAATCACAGCAAGATCCTTTTTGACCCACGTCCTAGAGAAATGGAAATAAAAACAAAAATAAACAAATGGGACCTAATGAAACTTAAAAGCTTTTGCACAGCAAACAAAACCATAAAGAAGACGAAAAGACAACCCTCAGAATGGGAGAAAATATTTGCAAATGAAGCAACTGACAAAGGATTAATCTCCAAAATGTACAAGCAGCTCGTGCAGCTCAATATCCAAAAAACAAACAACCCAATCCAAAAATGGGCAGAAGACGTAAATAGACATTTCTCCAAAGAAGACATACAGATGGCCAACAAACAAATGAAAGGATGTTCAACATCACTGATCATTAGAGAAACACAAATCAAAACTACAATGAGGTATCACCTGACACTGGTCAGAATGGCCGTCATCAAAAAAATCTAGAAACAATAAATGCTGGAGAGGGTGTGGAGAAAAGGGAACCCTCTTGCACTGTTGGTTGGAACGTAAGTTGATACAGCCACTATGGAGAACAGTATGGAGGTCCCTTAAAAAACTAAAAATAGAACTACCATATGACCCAGTAATCTCACTGCTGGGCATACACCCTGAGAAAAAACATAATTCAAAAAGAGTCATGTATCATGATGTTCATTACAGCTCTATTTACAATAGCCAGGACATGGAAGCAACCTAAGTGTCTATCAACAGATGAATGGATAAAGAAGATGTGGCACATATATACAATGGAATATTACTCAGCCATAAAAAGAAACGAAATTGAGTTATTTGTAGTGAGGTGGATGGACCTAGAGTCTGTCATACAGAGTGAAGTAAGTCAGAAAGAGAAAAACAAGTACCGTATGCTAACACATATATATGGAATCTAAAAAAAAAGACAAAATGGTTCTGAAGAACCTAGGGGCAGGACAAAAAATAAAGATGCAGACGTAGATCATGGACTTGAGGACACAGGGAACGGGAAGTGTAAGTTGGGACTAAGTGAGAGAGTGGCATAGACATACATACACTACCAAATGTAAAATAGATAGCTAGTGGGAAGCAGCCCCATAGCACAGGGAGATCAGCTCGGTACTTTGTCTCCACCTAGAGGAGTGCTATAGGGAGGGTGGGAGGGAGACGCAAGAGGAAGGAGATATGGGGATATATGTATATGCATATCTGATTCACTTTGTTATGCATCAGAAACTAACACACCATTGTAAAGCAATTATATTCCAATAAAGATGTTTAAAAAAAAAGGTTGTATTGATTTAAAGCAGCCTTCCAAATGGAGAAAATACTTCAGGTCTAGCTGAAACAGGGATCCTTACACAAAAGATACATTTTTAGGCAGGTTAGAAGCAAGATAAAATGCATGACTTTCATTAGAAATGTTTTTGTAACCTTGTCTTTAACATCTACCATGAATGCTTGAAAAAATGTATATCCTTAGAGTGTTATGTGGAAAGGAAACTAGTATAAAGAATTCAAAATTCTAATCGACCTGGTACATTGATAGCCTGCTTTTTAAGATATCTGCATATGAACTTTTAAATAAGGGTCCTTGCCTTTAAAGTTGGAGAAATAAATATTGTGTCTCCATTGTATAGCTGGTTTCCTGGAAAACCTCAGGCTTCAATGATCTGAGCGAAATACATGATGTAAAGCATCTTAGTTCCAAGTCTGTTTCTGCCCCATGTTGTTCTGTGACTCTGCAAGAAACAAGGTAAAGACCGTAAGGCTTAGAAAACTCTTATAAAGCTAGTTATATATTCTAATTAGGTATCTTTCCATGGCTTCTTGTTTTGTTGCTATTATTCAAACAGAATGAGTAGAGTCCAGAAGAAAATGGGTGAGGCATTTACCTCTTCTTCCCTTTGTAAGTGTCCAGAGCATTGAGTTTTCCCCTGTTTGATTTGGAGATTTGTTTCCCTTCCTAACAGGTTACTGTTGTCCGGAAAGTTCCCATAAATTCCTCTTTTAATTAAACGGATAATTTCAGACTTGTATCAGTGGTTTGTACCCCAGTACAGATCACAACTTAATAAAAGAGTATAAACATTCATATGAAATTCTTGTCTAGCTCTGCTAGTCAGTTCATCTTGGTATCAGTTTTTCTTTTACCAATAATCTGTTTTCAATTGCACATATTGTCATTGAGTGCCAAGCTAGATATATCATTTGGACCTCACTGTTTATCTCAGAAAATATGTTCTTTTTTTGAAAAGGGAAAAAAGGAAACGATTGTGCAGTAAGAAATATAACATGATCAGAAACTTTATTTGCTTCAAGAGAGGAAAATCTGTGAGGTTAGAACAATTTAAAATTTTTAATGAATTGGTATTTTTAGGTGTCTTCTTGGCTAAAGACCACATAGCCTATCTTTGGTTTGCTTTGATTCCAAATCCAAACCTCACATGAAATTCAGTAGGCGCTCCTTTAGTTTTATTCCTTTATTCATTTCTCATTTTTAAAGTGCCTGCTGTGATACAGAGAGATCAAGGTTAATATACTATGATTTCAGGAACTCACAGGCCACTTCAGGTGATAGTAACATAATCAAATAATTTTATCTATGCTATTTACTATAATGAAGTGCTTAATTCTGCATGGAGGTCAAAGTTAGGAGGAAGAGCTGACATACAGCTAAATTTGAAAGGATAAGTAGGAATTGCGTAGGACTGGGGGTAGGCAAAACATTTGAAGCAGAATACTGAGTATGTGCTCTCTTTATATATTAAGTAGTATGTAGGTGTTCAGAGTAAAAGGAGGACCTGCCCTAGTGAAGCTCTTTGAGTTCTAGATCCCCTGAGAGCCTCATGACTAATGGACTGCGTGAGAGTGGGAGGCACATGGTCAGCTGTCTTTACCTTGAGGGACCCTGAATAAAATAGCTCTTTTGTTCAGGAGCTTCTCTCTGATGGGAAAACAGGATCTAGCTAAACAGTGGGGGAAATGGTGAACAAACTTGTGTTCTGGCAAGGGTCACTGTAGCCTCCTCAATGTCATCTTTTAACTAGTGTGGCCTCTGCACCACTGGGCACAGTTGACTACATCTTTCTATTGATTCCTCCTCTCTGCCTGCCCTTTACATGTTGTTACATTGGCCCTCTTCTCTTCTCTCAGTTTGAACATTTTTTTCTCCAAGAGGCTTTCCCTGGCTCCTCCATCATTTGGGTCCCCTTAGGAAGTGCTTGCATAGAACTACATCAATGTTCTTGCTATTGCTTTCATCATTTGTTATCTTAAGTATGTGCTTGATTACCTGCCTTTCTTGCTGGAGGTAAGCTCCCTGCAGGAGACAGTGTTGGTCTTGTTCATCATTGTATGTCTAGCACCTGGCACAGTCTCTGGTGTTAATGTACTCAGTAAATATTATTCAGTGTTTATTGAGCTCCTATTATGTAAGCTAAGGAATTCAGCAGTAAACAAAACAGACAAATATTCCTGGCCTAACGGTGCTTATTTGTTGAATGAATGAAAGAATGAACAAAAAAACAAAACTGAATACTTTCCTAGACAATGTTAAACACTTTTGTGTCTTCAGCCACCACTTACAAAGTGATTAACTCCCAAATCTCTGTTTCTAATGAGACCTGTTCTTTGAATTCCAGGCCTAGGGATTCAAATGTCCCAACTGGCCATCTCAACTAAATGCTCCCCAAGCATCTCCAGCTCAGTGTGTCTAAAGCTGCACCCCTTCCCCCATACCTTTTCTTTGTTCTGCATTCCCTGTCTTGGTAAATGGAACTGTGCATCATACAACTGGTCATACATCTTGCTACCCAATTTATAAGTTGACATTGTCTTAAATTTCCCTCTTCAACTCAGTCACCTCCTAATTCCTACCGTTATTACTTCAATTCAGACCCCTCTCATCTCTAGCTTTAGACTGTTATAGCCATTTTCTAATTGGTTGCTTTCATTCTCTCTTCAAGCTCTCCACTCCACCCTTCACATTCTGACCAAAGGTATCTTTACAGCATACAAATAGGTTGTAAGGCATCAATGGGTTATATAGAAATAAAATCCAAACAACGTAGTGTAACATTCAAGATCTGGCCCCTGTTTGTCTCTGCAGCCTCTTCACTCATTCTCCCTACTCACCACCAGTTGACCATCCATACTGTCCTATTTGCAGTTCCCTTAATGTGCAAATCTGTTTCATTTCTCCATGCCTTTGCTCCTGATGACCTTTCAGCCAAGGGTACTCCCTTCCCTTCCTACCCAGTGCATCTGTAAACTCCTCTTCCAGAATTCATTTCTAGGGTCACATCTTCTCTGAAACATTTTCTGACTTCCTCTCAGTGTTGCCAAAGTGACTACTTACCCCCATTTAAAAAAGTTCATTGTACCCTTTGTTTAAATGTCTCTCCCAGAACATGTTATCCTTATTTATTTAAATCTTTCTCTAAACCCTTTGATGTCTTTTTTATCTCAGCTTTATTTAGATGTATTCGGCATGTAACATTATGTAAGTTTAAGATGTAATATGTATATATTGTGAAATGATTACCACAATAAGATTAGTTAACACACCTATTACGTGTGTGTGTGTTGAGAACATTTAAGATGTACTTTCTTAGCAACTTTCAAGTATACAATACAGTGTTGTTAATTGTAGTCACCATGTTGTACATTACATTCCGTAGAGTTTATTCATCCTAAAACTGTACGTTTGTATACTTTGACCACGCTCACCCATTTCCCCCACCCTCCTGAGCCATTGGCAACCACCAATCTCCTCTCCGTTTCTTAGAGTTCAGTTTCTTTAGATTCTACATATAAGTGAGATTATGCAGTATTTTTCTTTCCCTGTCTGATTTATTTCCCTTAGCATAATGCCCTCAAGTTTTTATCCATGTTGTTACAAATGGGAAGACTTCCTTCTTTTTTAATACTGAATAATATTGCATCGTATATATGTATATGTGTGTGTGTGTTTGTGTATAACATTTTAATCCATTCATCTGTTGACAGGCACTTAGGTTGTTTACATGTCCTGGCGGTTGCAAATAATGCTGCAATGAACATGAGGGTGTAGATATCTCTTCAAGATAGTGATTTCATTTCCTTCAGGTATATACCCAGAAGTGGAATTGCTGGATCATATTTTTAATTTTGGGGGGAACCTCTGTACTGTTTTTCATAGAGGCTTCCCCAATTTACATTCCCATCAGTGGTTTTCAAGGGTTCCCTTTTCTCCACATCCTCACCAGCACTTGTTATCTCTTGTTCCCTTGATGTAAAAAGTCTATTGAATGTATGCTTGTGCTCTGCCCTATGCTAAATTATTTTCTTTTATTAGCTCATTCATATTCATAGTTGCCCTGTGAAGTGAGGTAGGTATTATTATTCCCAGGTGAGGGTGTCAGAGAAGTTTCTTGTCAAAGTTATATCATTACTAAGTACCAGAATTAAGATTTGAGCCAAGAGTGTTGGATGACACCTAAGTCTGCGCTTTTACTCATTCTACCTTAGTACCTTTGTTAAATAACTGGAAGAAACCTTAATGGGCCTTTTTTATATGGCCTTTTGCTGCCATGGATGTGCCTATTCTTCGCTCAAATGACAGGTTCCAGTTAGTGTATCATTAGACCATACTAAGAGTTAGTCACCTGACTTAATGACCACGGATAAATGGAGTTGTAGAACTCTTATGAGTCTGACCTGATGTTTAGGTTTCTGCTTCTTTCATGATAACTTATGGTGGGAGTAGGAAGACAAGAAGTGACTGACTAATAGTAGGAAGAAGAAAACACAAAAAACAAAAACAAAAAAAAGTATTTTTACAATTTTTTATTTTGACAGTTTCCAAATATATAGAAAAGTTGACAGAATAGTGCAATGAACCACCATATACCTGCTACCTAGATTCCACAGTTGTTGACATTTTGCTCTATTTGCTTTGCCTCCTCATATATGTGTATATATATATATATATACACAAATCTATATACATATTTATGTTTAATTTATATTATAAATTTATATAAGTAAATAAATTTATTTACTTACATATATAAAATTTATTTTGCTTATTTTTTTTACTACTTTAAAGTGGCAGGTGTCATATGTCACCCCTAAGTACTTCACATTCATAAGAATCTTTATAAACCACATTATGATACATAAGACAATAAGCAGTAATTCTATAATATCAACTGGTATTGAGTCCCTATTCCAATTCCCCTAGTTGTCCCAAGAATGTCTTTTATAGCTGTTTCTCTTCCTGAGCCAGGATTCAGTCTGATTCATGGCTTACATTTGGTTGTGTCTTTGCTCTCTTAATCTAAAATAGGCCTACCCACTTTTTTCCCCCATGACTTTACTTTTTGAAGAGTTCAGGTCAAGTGCTTTGCAAAATCTCCCACATTATGGATTTGTCTGATTGTTTCCTTGTGGTATAATATAATTTGTTCCTTTGTTTCTTTTAATTCCTGTGCAGTGGGAGTTAGATTTACAGATTTGGTTTGATTCAGGTAAAACATTCTTGGCAAGAATATTTCTTAGGTGATGTTGCCTGCTTCAGACATTAAGAGGTACATAATGTCTGTTTTTTTCACTATTAGTAATCCTACATTAATTTACTTTGTTTAGGTGATGACTACCAGATTTTACCATTTAAAGGTACATTTTCTTCTTTGCTATAAATAACTAATCTTGACACCTTATGAATATGTTATTTATTAACTTGTTGCGTACTGGTTTTAATATCAATTAATGATCCTCGCCTGAATTAGTTATTACATTGGGGATTGCAAAGTGGTGATTTTTAAAATTTGACCATTCCTTCTAAATAATTAGCATTTTTCTATAAAGAAGAACTTCAATTTTTTCCACTTTCAGTCTTCCCTTCTTTTGAAGTATCACTCTGAACTGGTAGATTTTTATTTATTTAAATTGCTGTTAATTAGAGTCATTCCTTTTGATGCTCAGATTGTCCCAAATTTGGCTGAGTCCCCTTCAGGGTTGCTGCTGTTCCTTTTGATAAGCCCTCATCTATTCGTCTTTAAACACTTTCTTACATTAAAATAATAAGAATTTCAAGCTCATTTTGTACTTTCCCTACCCCAGAATGGGAATCAGCCATTTTTCTGAGGAGTCGGTTCCCAAAATGGAGTTGTTTTTAAAAAATTGATTATTCTTCCTTTTCTCCTCTCATGGAGACCTTTCTTCATTTCATTCTGTATTAGATCAGGATTTACGTAGTAAACTACCAGATTCAAGTATCCTAAATACCTGAGGCAAGGGTGAGATGGGGTGATGGGAGTGGTCTCTGCTCCACCAGAGGAATTCTTCCAGTTTAAGACAATCACTTGGACAGCATACTACTAGTATATTCTGTCTTCTGGTCCTTCTACTTCCACCCCTGATTTTTCTCACACAGTTTTTATTCTTTCATCTCCCTATTCATTCTGCTTCAATCTTTAGTTTTATTTTTCTATATAATGCATTTTGGAGTTAAGGCTTTAAGCTTTGCAAAATGACCATTTCCAACATCCATTTCAGCTAATTAATTTGATATGTTTAGGTTTTGATGTGATGTTGCTCAATATTAATTTATATTTATTTCTGTTATCTTACGAAGCTTGCTTTCTTTGATGAGGCTGTGATGACTGCAGTTTCTCTCAGTTCTTGATGGTCGTTGGGCAGACCAGCAGTATGCTAGGTTCACATCATGGTTGGTGCACACCTTCCCTTAGGTTCAATTTCCTTCATCTGTTGCATTCTTTTCTGTCAGTTGGCCAGACTTGAGTTAAATATGTCTTCTTTCTCACTGTACTCCCTCCCCCAAATCAGTTAAGAAGGCATTTTACTTATATTTTCCTAACATAAATCTCTCTCTCCAGATGGAGGGTTGAAGTCTCATTGTGCTAAGGAGGAAGGAAAATTACTGTTTTGCATGTACATATATTTTGGATTTTACAGGAAAGGGGAGGGCATTTCAAAATCTGGTGAATCAATACAGATATAAAAAATTGATAAAGATAGGACTGCTTGTTTTTATATTCTGCCACATAGCATGTGTTTAAATGAATTTGCCTATAATTTGTCTTCAAATGCTGACATTTAACTCTTAGACTGTATAATTGTGCTGGCTTTTTCGAGACAAATTCATATTCTGTGTCCAGGCTAATATGTTCACCTATTACAGACATTATTGCCTATGGTAACAGCTAGAATAAAAAATTCTTTTTATATACATCATAGCTGGCAGAGGCTCTTGGGACCGCCACAAATCATTCCTGTCTTTTTGAACTTGCTGAGGAAAAGCATGGAGATGTAAAACCAACCTGGTCTGATATAGATTGGCTTTGAAAACATATTAGCTTATCTAGACCACTGTTCATTGTATTGTTGTGGTTGTTTTTAAGATGCTGAGTATTAAACATGCTCTTCTACTTAATATATTGTTTAGCTTAGTAACCTATCCTTTCATTATGAACCAGCTCCTCTTCTGCAAGCCATCTCTGGTTTTTGTTAAAGGTTAACAATGAGAATAATGAAGCAATTGGTTATTTATTCAGTCAGGATTGGCAAAAGTTATTAGAATAGGAATCTGCCCAGAAGCAATGATATGGTTATGAAAATGTTAAGAAGAACACTGAAGCCAGTCACCATTTTTGACATTTAAGAAATACTATTCCCACCCTTAATCATGATGACCTGTTATAAAAGTATTTATACAGAATAATCTTATTGGACAGTAATTTTTATACAACAGCATATATAATTAGGTGTTAGGAAGATTCAGAAATGATCTGAGAGAAGAATGAGCCTTGGGAAGAAATTACCACAGTGAGAAATAAGGAACAGAGAACTCTCCCTTGGATAGAACTCCCTGTCTTCCAGACACCTGATCTGTGCAGTTTAGTATCTTCTTCCTGAGCACTTTGCAAGTTTGAGGAGCTGTGGGAGAGGGTACCCCAAGTTAGGTTACTGTGTTCTTCATACTAGACTGTAAAACATGTAGGGAGGTATATGGGCAGAAAATTTCCTGATGATGCTTTTATTAATGAAATATTGACTAAATTGACATTATGCAAAACCAAACAAATAGGACAAAAATCTAATCATAATCCTGTTATGTTTAATATAGTTAGAACCTCCTATGTAAATTAGGCAGTAATTACTTTGACCAGAACAGTATCATCACTTCTACCCTGAATTTTTTAGTAACAGCTTTATTGAGATATAATTCACATACAATAAAAATCACCCTTTGGAAGTATAGAATTCAGTGGTTTTGAGTATATTCCTAAAGGTGTGCAAAGACAGCCTTCTACTTCCAGATCATGTTCATTGCCTCCCCCATAAAACGCATACCCATCAGCGAGTGCTCCCTATGTCCCTTCTCCATCTTTTGGCAACCACTAATATACTTTCTGTCTATATGGACTTGCCTATTCTGGACATTTCTCTTTTTTTCCCCATTTAGCTTTTCTCACATAATGGGTACTTCAGAAAATTGGAGAAGAGGACAGAAAGTGAACGTGGATGAATGTAACTCTTACTTGTGATCTGGTATACTTAGAACTAAGTATTCTTTTCCCTGGCTCATTGGAAGAGGTATTTTAAACAACAACATACATAGAATTTGTAGCCTTTTGTGTCTGGCTTCTTTAGCATATAATATATTCAAGTTTTACTCATATAGTAGAATATAGGGATACTTTGTTTCTCTTTATGGCTGAATAATATTCCATTTTATAGGTATACCACATTTTGTTTATCCATTTGTCACTTGATAGACATTTGGATTGTTTTCACTTTTTCACGGTTATGGATAATGTTGCTCTGAATATGCATGTATAAGTTTTTTTTTTTTTTTTTAACATCTTTATTGGGGTATAATTGCTTTACAATGGTGTGTTAGTTTCTGCTTTATAACAAAGTGAATCAGTCATACATAAACACATGTTCCCATATGTCTTCCCTGTTGCGTCTCCCTCCCTCCCACCCTCCCCATCCCACCCCTCCAGGCTGTCACAAAGCACCGAGCCAATATCCCTGTGCCATGCGGCTGCTTCCCACTAGCTATCTACCTTACTGCGTTTGTTAGTGTGTATATGCCCATGACTCTCTCTCGCCCTGTCACAGCTCACCCTTCCCCCTCCCCATAACCTCAAGTCCGTTCTCTAAGAGGTCTGCGTCTTTATTCCTGCTTTACCCCTAGGTTCTTCATGACATTTTTTTCTTAAATTCCATATATATGTGTTAGCATACGGTATTTGTCTTTTTCTTTCTGACTTACTTCACTCTGTATGACAGACTCTAGGTCTATCCACCTCATTACGAATAGCTCAATTTCGTTTCTTTTTATGGCTGAGTAATATTCCATTGTATATATGTGCCACATCTTCTTTATCCATTCATCCGATGACGGGCACTTAGGTTGTTTCCATCTCCGGGCTATTGTAAATAGAGCTGCAATGAACATTTTGGTACATGACTCTTCTTGAATTTTGGTTTTCTCAGGGTATATGCCCAGTAGTGGGATTGCTGGGTCATATGGTAGTTCTATTTGTAGTTTTTTAAGGAACCTCCATACTGTTCTCCATAGTGGCTGAACCAATTCACATTCCCACCAGCAGTGCAAGAGGGTTCCCTTTTCTCCACACCCTCTCCAGCATTTATTGTTTCTAGATTTTTTGATGATGGCCATTCTGACTGGTGTGAGGTGATATCTCATTGTAGTTTTGATTTGCATTTCTCTAATGATTAATGATGTTGAGCATTCTTTCATGTGTTTGTTGGCAGTCTGTATATCTTCTTTGGAGAAATGTCTATTTAGGTCTTCTGCCCATTTTTGGATTGGGTTGTTTGTTTTCTTGTTATTGAGCTGCATGAGCTGCTTGTAAATTTTGGAGATTAATCCTTTGTCAGTTGCTTCATTTGCAAATATTTTCTCCCATTCTGAGGGTTGTCTTTTGGTCTTGTTTATGGTTTCCTTTGCTGTGCAAAAGCTTTGAAGTTTCATTAGGTCCCATTTGTTTATTTTTGTTTTTATTTCCATTACTCTAGGAGGTGGGTCAGAAAGGATCTTGCTTTGATTTATGTATAAGTTTTTAATGTGAACCTATATTTTCAATTATCTTGGGGCATTGGAGTAGAATTGTGGGTCATATGGTAACTCTGTGTCTAACTTTTTGAGGCACTGCTAAATTATTTTCCAAAGCAGCAGCATTTTACATTCCCATCAGCTATGTGGGAGGGTTCTAATTTCACCATATTCTTGCCAGTGCTTGTTATTGTCAGTCTTTTTGATTATAGCCATCCTAGTAAATGCAAAGTGGTATCTCACTGTGATTTTGATTTGCATTTCCTAGTAGCTAATGTCTAACAATGTAAAGCATCTTTTCTTGTGCTGCTTGGCCATTTGTATATTTTATTTTGGGAAATGTCTGTTCAAGTCCTTTGCCCATTTTTAATTAGGTAATAGTTTTTATTGTTGAGTCATATAACATCTTTACATATATATGGATACCAGACCTTATCATTTGTATGATTTGCAAATATTTTCTCTCATTCTGGAGGTTGTCTTTTCAATTTCTTAATAGTGTCCTTTGAAGCACAAAGTTTTAAAATTTGAAATCCAATTTATTTATTTGTTCTTCATTACTGTGCTTTTAGGTGACCATTGCCTAATCCAAAGTCACAAAGATTTGCTTTTATAAAGTTTATAGTTTCAGCTATTAAATTTAGGTCAGTGATCCATTTTCAGGTAGTTTTATATATGGTGTGAGATGGGGGTCCACCTTCATTCTTGTGCATGTTTGTTTTTATCAAATTTAAAGACTTGAGAAAGAAAAATTTTAATAGGATAAACATTGTTACTCCCTGTGAATTATTGTTTCATGATTTTGAGGGGGGTACATATGCTGTGTTCATCTGAAGACTATAGCTTACCTGCACTCTCACCAAGTATGGTTACACTTCTGTCTCTATTTTGTTTGTTGAAATCTGAAAAACAATACCGATATATGCAGTTTAAATCCATTTATTAGCTTTTTCCCTTAATTTGCAATCTCACCTCTTCAGCTACAGTATAAAGAATGCCAAGAACTTCTAAGCCTGTATCAGAAATATCTATCAGAACAGCAGGAGAAGCTCACTGTGTCTCTCTCAGAACTTGGTGCTGCTAAAATTCAGGAACAACAGGTAAGCATCTTTTTTCTTACCTTTTCTTGTCTTTAATGGATCAGCAAGATGTCAGAAGAGTTATCTGCCTTTTACTTTGTCTCACTGTATACAACATTGTCTTTAGACCTACAGTTACAGCATGTGATTGAGTTGGCTTCATTTACTTCCCTGTTTCCCTTTCCTCTTCTGTTCCTGGGGCCCAGAGGTCAGGAATGATTACTTGAAGCAGGCTCTGGGTCAGGAGGGAAGCTCCTGGTTGTATGAAAGCACAGCAGGAGTGGTAAAGAAAACCCACTGCTCTTGTTACTTAATGAAGATCAGGTGGGCTCTTTTTTTTTTTTACTCATAAGCCTCTTCTAACTCATGTTTAGAGTTTTAGAGTAATGAAAGTGTCTTGGCAAATTGTAAAAGCTTTAACTGGAGAAAACTGGAACATTTAGCATGATTTTGTGTTTGTATATATGTATTAATCACATAAGTATATATGAGAGTGTTTGCATATTAACATTTATATACATATCATCAAATAGTATATATTATATAATTAAATGAAAGTTCAGAACCCTGCCAGTTGTGATGTGAAACAAATTCTGAAGACTTACTTCTTGCCCTCTAGCAAGTGACATTGGTTGTCTTTTTCATATCCAAATGAATTTAAATGGATGAGGATAACTTTTGTATTAAAACGTTGTAGAAAACACTATATAGAGTGTCAGAGTCATTCATATTATTATTAAAACATGGATAATGTACTAACTAAAGGGTTATCCTCTCCCTTTGAATAGTAGCAGGTCTTGAATGGTTTTCTGTAAACCTTCTAAAGAACGCTGTTCTGTTCAACCTAGAGACCCCGTCTCAGATGGATTCAGAGTTTCGGCTAAGAAAATCCATTTTTAAACCTCAAGTTTGGACATATGGAAAAGTAAAAAGAAAAGAAACAATAATAATTTTGCTGGAATGTGGCATAGCTTAGACTTTTAACGTAACCTCCCTTTTTTTTTTTGAAGTCACAATATTTATAAGAAAGAACCACAGTATGAATGGTTAATTTGTATTCTAACTGGAAATACTTTCTTTTGTTCTGTTTTCTGAAAACCTATGCTATAAAATGAGGCAGAGGAAGGTGGAAGCTAATCCTTTTATCTGGATTTGTTTTGCCACTTTGAAAAGGGCAGAGGCAGTGTTTAAGGTGGCACTTTCCTAATGCTCTCATGGTCGGGTTAGAGAAAACTATAACATGAAGGTCAGATTTCTGACTTTAGTCTTTACATTTCCACTCCCTCTGTCTCTATGACAGATGTTAAAGGGCACAAAAACGTTGGCCAAGGGTAGTGAAGGAGAGGCTGAGTGACTTTTCAATTGCCAGTAGTTAAGGATATAGACTGAGAGTCAAGAAATAGTCATTAGGGAGTTTAAAGACATCTAGATAAGGAGGCCTAGCCCTTTTTCTATCTACTGCTGAAATGAGGGGAAAATAAAACTTTCTAAAGGGTAGTGTTTTATGTTTAAAAGAGTGATTCTTAGAGGTTTCCCTAGAGACCAATCATAGTTAACACTGCCTCTCTTAACCTCAACCTTGAGGAGCAAAACTAAAACAATTACAAATACTAGGAAGAAACTGTTGGTCACAGGTATGGAGAAAGTATACTCTCAAAAGGAGATACTTTGGGAGGCTTCCCTGGTGGCACAGTGGTTGAGAGTCCCCCTGCCGATGCAGGGCACACGGGTTCGTGCCCCGGTCCAGGAAGATGCCACATGCCGCGGAGTAGCTGGGCCTGTGAGCCATGGCTGCTGAGCCTGCGCGTCCGGCGCCTGTGCTGCGCAACGGGAGAGGCCACATCGGTGAGAGGCCCGCCTACTGCAAAAAAAAAAAAAAAAGGAGATACTTTTGAATTTTCATTTTGACTTAATCGTGAGAAAGTTTTAAAACCATGTTTTCAGAAAGTGCCCAGTGGTCAGACTTTAGATTATGTCGTACATACAATGAAAATGAAATTGAGAGCACTTGTAGACTCTGCTATTTGAACCTAGAGAGGAAAAATAAGTTTCTTGTTGAATACCAAGTGGAGATTGTCACCCGTTTCCTTTGTTATCTGATTTGTTCTTTGTGACAGGCTTCTCTTAGCTAAGCAAGGGTAAGCACCTTCTCACTCACCCTCATGGGAATTGGGTGGATTTGGTGGACAAATCTACTTCCTGTCAGGAAGGGCATCATTGTGAACACTCTGAATGAGGATGTGGTAAAGTTAGAGGTCCTCTTTATGTGCTCACAAATAGACTACTCATCTGTATCATAGCACTGTTCTTGTTCTTTTGTAATCATTGTTTATTCATCCACCTCTCTCACCAAGCTTTCTTAAAAACAGCATCCTGGTGGTTTCTTTATACTCAGAACCTAATATAGGTTGGCCTAATAAAGTTTTAATTTTTATTTAACAAAATTTATTATGGTAAATACTGTGTGCTCCAGGTACTGTTCTAAGCTCTTAACACACATTAAATCGTTTAGTCCCTCAGTAGCCCAATGAAGTTATTATCCCCATTTTACAGAGGAGGAATCCCAGGCAGAAAAAGAGACTTGCCTTGTCATCCAGGTAGCAAGTTAGGAAATCAAGATATGAACCTAAACAGTCTGACTCCATATTTTCTTGAAGAGAGAAAGACAAGAAAACTTTGAGATAGCTAAAAAATATTGAAAATTTGCTTTACAAGCCCTTGTTTCTATGACCAACCCTCTTTTGGATCTTAATCTGAAATCCAGTTTTTTGAATGCCAGAGCACAAATACACTAGAGATGGTGGGAAATTATTTGATTTTCCTGTGAGTAGCCAAAATGTCAGGTAAACATAAAATTTTATTTGTTCTCAAAATAAGGTTTTTTCATAGGCAGAACACTCTATGACATAAATCACAGCAAGATCCTTTTTGACCCACCTCCTAGAGAAATGGAAATAAAAACAAAAATAAACAACGGGACCTAATGAAACTTCAAAGCTTTTGCACAGCAAAGGAAACCATAAACAAGACCAAAAGACAACCCTCAGAATGGGAGAAAATATTTGCAAATGAAGCAACTGACAAAGGATTAATCTCCAAAATTCACAAGCAGCTCATGTAGTTCAATATCCAAAAAACAAACAACCCAAACCAAAAATGGGCAGAAGACCTAAATAGACATTTCTCCAAAGAAGATACACAGATTGCCAACAAACACATGAAAGAATACTCAACATCATTAATCATTAGAGAAATGCAAATCAAAACTACAATGAGATATCATCTCACACCAGTCAGAATGGCCATCATCAAGAAATCTAGAAACAATAAATGCTGGAGAGGGTGTGGAGAAAAGGGAGCCCTCTTGCACTGCTGGTGGGAATGTAAATTGATACAGCCACTATGGAGAACAGTCTGGAGGTTCCTTAAAAAACTAAAAATAGAACTACCATACCACCCAGCAATCCCACTACTGGGCATATACCCTGAGAAAACCAGAATTCAAAAAGAGTCATGTACCAAAATGTTGATTGCAGCTCTATCTACAATAGCCAGGACATGGAAGCAACTTAAGTGTCCATCAGCAGATGAATGGATAAAGAAGATGTGGCACGTATATACAATGGAATATTACTCAGCCATGAAAAGAAACGAAATTGAGTTATTTGTAGTGAGGTGGATGGACCTAGAGTCTGTCATACATAGTGAAGTAAGTCAGAAAGAGAAAAGGAAATACCGTATGCTAACACATATAAAAGGAATCTAAGGAAAAAAAAAAGTCATGAAGAACCTAGGGGCAAGACAGGAATAAAGACAGACCTACTAGAGAATGGACTTGAGGATATGGGGAGGGGGGAGGGTAAGCTGTGACAAAGTGAGAGAGAGGCATGGACATATATACACTACCAAACGTAAAATAGCTAGCTAGTGGGAAGCAGCCGCATAGCACAGGGAAATCAGCTCAGTGCTTTGTGACCGCCTGGAGGGGTGGGATAGGGAGGGTGGGAGGGAGGGAGACACAAGAGGGAAGAGATATGGGAACATATGTATGTGTGTAACTGATTCACTTTGTTATAAAGCAGAAACTAACACACCATTGTAAAGCAATTATACGCCAATAAAGATGTTTAATAAATAAATAAATAAATAGGCAAAAAGAAGTAAGGTTTTTTTAAACTCACCTTTAGATTTTGTGATAGAGATGCAGCAGTTCATTTTTCACGAGGCATTCATTTGACTTTAAGAGACTTCTTTTGTTTCTTCTTTGTGTTGGTTGCCATGTGGCTCAACTTGCTCATTATAGGTTTTGTTTATAATTTTATTAAATTTGCAGTTCTTCAGAAGAATGTGCTAGCTTATGGTTTTCTTTTTACTTCTGCCATTTGGTTGAAAAGAAGTTGCTCCATTTACAGAGCAAATTTTTTCCTTGCTTTTCCCCCCATCCTCTTTCTTGCTTTGCCTCAAAGATGAATGCATTCTCCATTCATCTTGTAATTTGTTCAGCATTACAGGTTCTTCATTGTGGAATCTAGAAAGATTTTTCACTTGTTCTATTTAGACTGAGATACCTCACTGATGTGTGTCTGTTACTCCATTTCCTTATCTTAAGAAACAATACTTACCCACAGTATAACCTTGTTCTTGGACATGGGAGTATCTAGTAACCATAGTTTTAACCAGAGTACATTTTAGAATATAGCTCTTCTTGTCACAGTTGAGTGTTACTATTTTGTGTGTGTGTGAATCTGAACTTAAATAATGTCACCATAAACTCTGATGCTTATAACTTCTATTTTAATCTTATTTGATAGGCTGTATCATTTCAGGAGAGGTATGGTATTTCCATAGTATTCTTTATATTAAGAGAAAGCCTAGGCAGCACTTTGAGTAGCTTTTCCCGCTGCAGTTTGAAAATGTCACTATGCAAGATTGCCTTAATGTTTTTCTTAACTCTTCCATGTTTTTGCCAAGTAGATATAAAAAGGTAGATTTGGATTCATCTTGAGATTTCCCCCTTTTCTATAAAATGCATAAAATCATCATTACTTTTCAGCCATGGGCAATGGATATTAATGAATCCATGCTGTTCTGATCTAGTAAAAGGCCTTTTATAGAAACATTTCCATTTTTCCTATGATTACTTGTTCTGTCTTTATTTAGGTCTAGGTCATGGACTGGACAGAATCTGAATTATAATAGGTAAATCATTGCTGAGTGCATGTTTAATTGTTTCTGGGTGGTTTCCATTACTATTGTCTCTATAGTTTGTTAAAAGAGTTTTTGTAGTGCTTAGGGCCACAGTGTCTTGGGACTATTTCCTATTCTGTGATTATTTTCATGTATTCTTTTGGTTAAACATTTTTTAACTCCCTCATATAGGCATGTGCTAATAGAGCTCCTTACCATTTTAATTCTGTCTAACCTACTTATGCATTTTAATGTGTATTTACTGTGTAATATTTATTTTAATTCTATCTATACTAAGCTATCTTTGAGTCTGTTATAAGAAGCCCAGATTTGCTTGGCAGTCCAGAGGTGTCACCACACTTCTAACTGACAAAGAAGCCAAATCAAAAATGTTATGCCCTTTGGATATCTGTTATATGTCTGACTCAAATGTACTACTAAACTCCTTGTGGAATAAAAGATTTGTACATAGAACAAAGATATGATTAACAGCTGACTTCTCATCAGAAACAGTGGAGGAACGAGGCAGTGGGATGGCATATTCAAAGAGCTGAAGGAAAAAAAAAACTGGCAATCAAATAAAACTATCCTTCAAAAATGAAAGTGACATAAAGACATTCCTAAATAAATAAAGACTGAGAGAATTCATTGCTAGCTTATCTGTTTTACAATAAATACTAATAGAAGTCTGCTCAGATGAAAGAAAATGACATAAGCCAGCAACTCAAATTCACATAAAGAAATAGAGTACTGGTAAAAGTAATTACATATCTCTCTTTTCTTAAATAGAAAACTTAAAAGACACCTGAATAAAACAATAATTATAAAACTGTATTGTTGAGCTTATAAGATATAAAGACGTTGTATGTGTGTGTGTGTGTATGTGTACTTGCACAAAGGGAGGAGGACAGAAGGCAGAACTGTTGGAGAAAATTTTCTCTATATTACTGGAATAAGACTGTCTTTATTCATTGACAGCATGGTCCTATATGTAGAAAATCTTAAGAAATCCACAAACACACACACACACACAAAAACATGATAGAACTAATAAATAAGTTCAGCAAGTTGCAGGATACAAGATCAGTATGCAAGTCAATGTTATTTCTATTTAATTCCAATGAACAATTCAAAAATGGATATATTTAATAAAAGCAGTGCAATAAAAACACTGAAAATAACAAAACATTGCTGAGAGAAATAAAGATCTAAGATATTATTCCATGTTCATGGGTTGCAAGACTCAATGTTATTAAAATGGCAATTTTCCCCAAATTAGTCTATAGGTTTGTTGTAATCTCCATCAGATTTCCAGCAAATTTTGATAATTTCATTTTTATAGAAATTGATAAGATGATCCTAAAGTTTATATGGAAATGCAGAGTAATACTAATAGCTAAAAAATTTGAGGAAGAACAGTACAGTATAAGATCACTCTTTCTAATCTTAATGTTTACTCTAAAGGTACAGCATAGTAGATAGAATTTTAACCTTACTTGCATGACTTTGGACCCCTGCCGAAATGGTTTTACTCCCATAATGTGTTATGTTATATAATAAAAAGGAGATAATATTTAGATGGGCCTAACCTAATTACATGATAAAAGCAGAGAGTTTTCCCCAGCTGGGAGCAAAAGAGAAAGAGAGATTTAAAGCATAAGAATGGTATTCAACATACCATTGCAGGCTTTGAAGATGGAAGGGGTTAGGAGCTGAGAGCTGTCTCTGACCAGTAGCAAGAAAAGAGTGATTTAAGTCTTGCCGCCACAAGGAACTATATTCTGTCACCAGCCTGAGCTTGGAAGTAGGTTCTTCCTCAGATATTTCCAATTAGAACCTGGCCTAGCTGATAGCTTGATTTCAGTCTTGTGAGAAACTAAGCAGAGAACCTAGCCAAGCCTGCCTGAACTTCTGACCTACAGAACTGTGGAGTAATAAATTTGTGTTATTGTAAATTGCTATGTTTGTGGTAATTTGTTATACAGAAATAGAAAACTAATACTTACAGTTTCCAAGAATATAGTACTGCCGTAATGATGGACATTTAGACCAGTGGAACAGAATTGTGAATTCAGAAATAAACTCTAGCAATTATGGTCAACTGATCTTCAACAAAGGTGCTAACACAATTCAATGCGGAAAAAAATAATCTTTTCAACAAGCATTGATAGGACAGTTGGACACATGCAGAAAAGATAAATTTAGACCCTTGGCACCATGCACAAAAATTAACTTCAACATTATTCCAACATTGAAGACACCCTTTTTGAAGCCTAACTTCATATATTGATTTTTCTCAGTACCAGTTTTTGTTCTTCTTTAGGTACAGTGTTTTTTATGCGTATTACAGTGACCACCTGAACTTGAACATTGATCGCAGTATTTCATTTAGTCTTATGTAATTAATAGTAACCAGAAGTACTGCCTTTAATTAAGAAGAATACAGTATTACTTTATTATGTACCTGTTCCAAACATAGGTCTCAGGTCTCTTTACCCTCTCAGAGAGTGGTTCTCAAAGGCTGGTGGTCTCTGACCAGTAGTATCAGCATCACCTGGAACTTGTGAGAAAGGAAAAAAAGAGGAGGGGGCGGTACGTGACACTTGAAAACTGGCCTAGCACTCACTGTGGGCCATGTTATTCCCCTACTGAACAGAAACAATCTCACAGAACACTAACCCCATGCAAGGTTACTCTGAGACCATGATAAAATAAGACAAAACAAGGCCACTTCATAATTATATCTAAATACAGACAAAACCAAGGTCACTGTGCAGCCCACAAGTTACCATACATCCCCTCTCTTGGCCAAAATGAGTGACTGCTACTTCTTTACCAATTATAGCTTATCCTCTTGTGAGTCTCCCCGCCCTAAAGATAAAACTTACTGAGATATCCACTCATAGAATCATCCCTGTTTTCTGACAGCATCCAATCTAGAGCAAACTCCCACCTGCTTCCCTCAAATTACTCAATCAAAGCTCAAATCCTATATAGTAGGATCTTCCTAACACATCCATGTTCCCCCAAGGTGTGTGTTTCCCCTCGCTGCAGCAAATAATAAATTCAACTTATTTAACTACAAAAAAAAAAAGAATAGAGTATTACTTTTATGGTACATGAAGTCCTTAATAAGAAAAAAAAGACCAGTGAATGATCTGGTATTCAAGTAACTACAAATTTCAAGAGATCCTAGAATACTGCCTGAAGCTTTGCTTTTTGGAGCCGTAATATTAAGACCATTTCTGAATGTCTGGGTATCTTGCTGATAAATTCAGTGTGCTTGTAGGATCGATTGCCAGATCACTTTAACAGCTGTACCCTTAAGTCAATAAACAATCCTAGTCAATAAAATATATACTTTTAATAACCAAGGAAATGCTACTCTTCACAGATGGGTGAACCTAATAAATCTGGTATTATATCAGTTATATTGCAAAGATTCTCAGTTTAATAGGAATTAATATTAAAAGTGTTTGTAGGATTCATTTTGACATAGATTTATTTAAAATGTGATCCAGTGGCATGAATCATAATGATAATGAAGGTCTCGGGTGCAGACAAGGCTCTGTTGTCTGCGTGTAGCATACTGTGCCATATGAATTCTGAATCCTAAGATGATTATGCTTATTGAATTTCTATGTCACTGTGAACTGTGAGGATTGGGCTAAACAAACAGTTAGAAAGGCAGTTCTGTGTCTCCCTCCACCACCAGTCAAATATATTCTTTTTTTTTTAATTTATTTATTTATTATTATTATTTTGCGGTATGCGGGCCTCTCACTGTTGTGGCCTCTCCCATTGTGGAGCACAGGCTCCGGATGCGCAGGCTCAGCGGCCACGGCTCACGGGCCCAGCCGCTCCACGGCATGTGGGATCTTCCCGGACCGGGGCATGAACCTGCGTCCCCTGCATCGGCAGGTGGACTCTCAACCACTGCCCCACCAGGGAAGCCCCAATCAAATATATTCTTAAGCCCAGTGCATAGAATTTTGGCTTGTCTGCTACTGTAATGTCCTTTACCCAGAAAGTAAACTTAAAATGTGACAATTTAAACAATTTATTGTAAGAAAATAGTTAAGGCTCTCTCTCCGAGAGAGAGAGAGAGAGAGACTGACCAAAGAAGGTAATGCTTTATCAAAATGCAGAAGAATTAGCTGAAATGTAAATGAGGATAACTCTAATAAAGAACATGATAATAACTCTAATAGGGAACATGAGAAGCATGAATACTGAGTCACATTTACTGGCTCTGACTCATCGTATATTATCTGGTCTGGAAAGAGTAAGCTATATTACTGGAGGAGATCACAACCCAAAGTGTAGGGTAAAGTCAAAACTATGCAGACAGTGAAATGATCCGCAGTTGCCTGCAGTCAGGGAGAGGGAATGAGGGATGAATAGCTAGAACATTTGTCAAAATACATAGAACTAACTGTATAACACAAGACACAAAGAGTGAACCCTAATTAAACTATGGATTTTATGGATTAATAATAACGCATCAATACTGGTTAATCAATTGTAACAAATGCACTACGCTAATGGAAGATGTTAAAAATCAGGGAAACCATGAGGGGGAGAGAGGGATTATATGGGAACTGTCTGCTCAATTTTTAAATCTAAAACTGCTCTTAAAAAGTCTATTAATTTTGGGGCTTCCCTGTTGGCGCAGTGGTTTGAGAGTCCGCCTGCTGATGCAGGGGACACGGGTTCGTGCCCCAGTTCGGGAAGATCCCACATGCCGTGGAGCAGCTGGGCCCATGAGCCTGTGCGTCCGGAGCCTGTGCTCCGCAACGGGAGAGGCCACAACAGTGAGAGGCCCACGTACCGGAAAAAAAAAAAACAAAAAGTCTATTAATTTTAAAAATACAATGAAAATAAAGTACAGGGTTTAAGTTACTATAAAGTTGTTTGCTACCAAAATTTGTTTTATATTCTAAACAAACTATATTCTTCCAGCTGTTGGTTGGAATGCCACAAGTTAATTAACCAGAAAATGAGTAGAACTAACCATCTAATATCTGTATTTTAGGCAATTTAGTTTTACTTATTTAATGTCATTTTTTCAATGTTTATTTATTTTCTTATTAGTCATCCATTTTATACACATCAGTGTATACATGTCGATCCCAATCTCCCAATTCAGCACATCCCCACCCCCACCCCCCGCCGCTTTCCCCTCTTGCTGTCCATACGTTTGTTCTCTACATCTGTGGCTCAATTTCTGCTCTTCAAACCGGTTCATCTATACCATTTTCTAGGTTCCACATATATGCGTTAATATACCATATTTGTTTTTCTCTTTCTGACTTACTTCACTCTGTACGACAGTCTCTAGATACATCCATGTCTCTACAAATGACCCAATTTCATTCCTTTTTATGGCTGAGTAACATTCCGTTGTATATATGTACCACATCTTCTTTATCCATTCATCTGTCGATGGGCATTTAGTTTGCTTCCATGACCTGGCTATTGTAAATAGTGCTGCAGTGAACATTGGGGTGCATGTGTCTTTTTGAATTACGGTTTTCTCTGGGTATATGCCCAGTAGTGGGATTGCTGGGTCATATGGTAATTCTATTTTTAGTGTTCTAAGGAACCTCCATACTTTTCTCCATAGTGGCTGTATCAATTTACATTCCCACCAACAGTGCAAGAGGGTTCCCTTTTCTCCACACCTTCTCCAGCATTTGTTGTTTGTAGACTTTCTGACGATGCCCATTCTAACTGGGGTGAGGTGATACCTCATTGTAGTTTTGATTTGCATTTCCCTAATAATTAGTGATGTTGAGCGGCTTTTCATGTGCTTCTTGGCCATCTGTATGTAGAAATGTCTACTTAGGTCTTCTGCCCATTTTTTTTTCTTTTTGCTGTACGCGGGCCTCTCACTGTTGTGGCCTCTCCCGTTGCGGAGCACAGGCTCCGGACGCGCAGGCTCAGCAGCCATGGCTCACAGGCCCAGCCGCTCCGCGGCATGCAGGATCTTCCCGGACCGGGGCACGAACCCGTGTCCCCTGCATCGGCAGGCAGACTCTCAACCACTGCATTCTGCCCATTTTTTGATTGAGTTGTTTGTTTTATTAATATTGAGCTGCATGAGCTGATTATATATTTTGGAGATTAATCCTTTGTCTGATGATTCATTTGCAAATATTTTCTTCCATTCTGAGGGTTGTCTTTTCATCCTTAGGGTTTCCTTTGCTGTGCAAAACCTTTTAAGTTTCATTAGGTCCCATCTGTTTATTTTTCTTTTTATTTCCATTGCTGTAAGAGATGGATCAAAAAATATCTTGCTGTGATTTATGTCCAAGAGTGTTTTTCCTATGTCTTCCTCTAACAGTTTTATAGTGTCCGGTCTTACATTTAGGTCTCTAATCCATTTTCAGTTTATTTTTGTGTATGGTGTTAGGGAATGTTCTAATTACATTCTTTTACATGTAGCTGTCCTGTTTTCCCAGAATCACTTATTGAAGAGACTTTTTTTCTCCATTGTATATCCTTGCCTCCTTTGTCATAGATTAGTTGACCGTATGTGCATGGGTTTATCTCTGGGCTTTCTGTCCTGTTCCATTGATCTATATTTCTGTTTCTGTGCCAGTACCATATTGTCTTGATTACTGTAGCTTTGTAGTATACTCTGAGGTCAGGGAGTATGATTCCTCCAGCTCCGTTTTTTTCCCTCTAGACTGCTTTGGCTATTTGGGGTCTTCTGAGTCTCCATACAAATTTTAAGATATTTTGGTCTAGTTCTGTAAAAAATGCCATTGGTAATTTGAGAGGGATTGCATTGAATCTGTAGATTGCTTTGGGTAGTATAGTCATTGTCACAGTATTGATTCTTCCAATCCAAGAACATGGTATATCTCTCCACCTGTTGTTATCATCTTTAATTTCTTTTATCAGTGTCTTACAGTTTTCTGCATACAGGTCTTGTGTTTCCCTAGGTTGGTTTATTCCTAGGTATTTTATTCTTTCTGTTGCAGTAGTACATGAGAGTGTTTCCTTAATTTATCTTTCAGATTTTTCATCATTAGTGTATAGGATTGCAAGAGATTTCTGTGCATTAATTTTGTATCCTGCAACTTTACCAAAGCTGATTAGCTCTAGTAGTTTTCTGGTGGCACCTTTAGGATTCTCTATGTATAGTATCATGTCATCTGCAAACAGTGACAGTTTTACTTCTTCTTTTCCAAATTGTTTTCCTTTTATTTCTTTTTCTTCTCTGATTGCCATGACTAGGACTTCCAAAACTATGTTGAATAATAGTGGTGAGAGTGGACATCCTTTTCTTGTTCCTGATCTTAGAGGAAATGCTTTCAGTTTTTCACCATTGAGAATGATGTTTGCTGTGGGTTTGTCATATATGGCCTTTATTATGTTGAGGTAAGTTCCCTCTGTGCCCACTCACTAGAGGGTTTTTATCATAAATTGGTGTTGAATTTTGTCAAAAGCTTTTTCTGCATCTATTGAGATGATCATATGGTTTTTATTCTTCAATTTGTTAATATGGTGTATCACATTGATTGATTTGCGTTTATTGAAGAATCCTTGCATCTCTGGGATAAATCCCACTTGGTCATGGTGTATGATCCTTCTAATGTGTTGTTGGATTCTGTTTGCAAGTAGTTTGTTGAGGATTTTTGCATCTATATTCATCAGTGATATTGGTCTGTAGTTTTCTTTTTTTGTACTATCTTTGTCTTGTTTTGGTATCAGGGTGATGGTGGCCTCATAGAATAAGTTTGGGAGTGTTCCTTCCTCCACAATTTTTTGGAAGAGTTTGAGAAGGATGGGTGTTAGCTCTTCTCTAAATGTTTGATAGAGTTCACCTGTGAAGCCATCTGGTCCTGGACTTGTTTGTTGGAAGATTTTTAATCACAGTTTCAGTCATTACTTGCGATTGGTCTGTTCATATATTCTATTTCTTCCTTGTTCAGTCTTGGAAGGTTATACCTTTCTAAGAATTTGTCCATTTCTTCCAGGTTGTCCATTTTATTGGCACAGAGTTGCTGGTAGTACTCTCTTATGACGCTTTGTATTTCTGTAGTATCTGTTGTAGGTTCTCCTTTTTCATTTCTAATTTTATTGGAGTCCTCTCCCACTTTTTCTTGATGAGTCTGGCTAATGGTTATCAATTTTGTTTATCTTCTCAAGGAACCAGCTTTTAGTATTATTGATCTTTGCTATTGTTTCCTTTATTTCTATTTGATTTATTTCTGCTCTGATCTTTATGATTTCATTCCTTCAGCTCACTTTGGGTTTTGTTTGTTCTTTCTCTTGTTCCTTTAGGTGTAATGTTAGATCGTTTATTTGAGATTTTTCTTCTTTCTTGAGGTAGGCTTATATAACTATAAACTTGCCTCTTAGAACTGCTTTTGCTGCATCCCATAGGTTTTGAATCATCGTGTTTTCATTGTCAGGTGTCTCTAGGTATATTTTGATTTCCTCTTTGATTTCTTCAGTGATCTCTTGCTTATTTAGTAACGTATTGTTTAGCCTCCGTGTGTTTGTGTTTTTTACGTTATTTTCCCTGTAATTGATTTCTAATCTCATAGCATTGTGGTCAGAAAAGATGCTTGATATGATTTCAATTTTCTTAAATTTACTGAAGCTTCATTTGTGACCCAAGATGTGATCTGTCCTGGAGAATGTTCCATTCGCACTTGAGAAGAAAGTGTAATCTGCTGGGTTTAGATGGTATGTCCTATAAATATCAATTAAATCTATCTGGTCTGTTGTGTCATTTTAAGCTTGTGTTTCCTTATTAATTTTCTGTTTGGATGATCTGTCCATTGGTGTAAGTGAGGTGTTAAAGTCCCCCACTATTATTGTGTTACTCTCCATTTCATCTTTAGCTGTTAGCAGTTGCCTTATGTATTGAGGTGCTCCTATATTGGGTGCATATGTATTTATAATTGTTATATCTTCTTGGATTGATCCCTTGATCATTACATAGTATCCTTCCTTGTCTCTTGTAACATTCTTTATTTTAAAGTCTATTTTATCTGATATGAGTATTGCTACTCCAGCTTTCTTTTGATTTTCATTTTCATGGAATATCTTTTTCCATCCCCTCACTTTCAGTCTGCATGTGTCCCTAGGTCTGAAGTGGGTCTCTTGTAGACAGCATATTTATGGGTCTTGTTTTTGTGTCCATTCAGAAAGCCTGTGTCTTTTGGTTGGAGCATTTAATCTATTCACGTTTAAGGTGATTATGGATATGTATGTTCCTATGACCATTTTCTTAATTTTGGGGGGTTTGTTTTTGTAGGTCCTTTTCTTCTCTTGTGTTTCCCACTTAGAAAAGTTCCTTTAGCATTTATTGTAGAGCTGGTTTAGTGGTGCTGAATTCTCTTAGCTTCTGCTTGTCTGTAAAGCTTTTGATTTCTCCATCGAATCTGAATGAGATCCTTGCTGGGTAGAGTAATTTGGTTGTAAGTTCTTCCCTTTCATCACTTTAAATATTTCATGCCACTCCCTTCTGGCTTGTAGACTTTCTCAGGATAAATAAGCTGTTAACCTTATGGGAGTTCCCTTGTATGTTATTTGTCATTTTTCCCTTGCTGCTTTCAATAATTTTTCTTTGTTTTTAATTTTTGCCAGTTTGATTACTATGTGTCTCAGCATGTTTCTCCTTGCGTTTATCCTGTATAGGACTCTCTGCGCTTCCTGGGCTTCAGTGGCTATTTCTTTTCCCATGTTAGGGAAGTTTTCGACTATCATCTCTTCAAATATTTTCTCGGGTCCTTTCTCTCTGTCTTCTCCTTCTGGGACCCCTATAATGCGAATGTTGTTGCATTTAATGTTGTCCCAGAGGTCTCTTAGTCTGTCTTCATTTCCTTTCATTCTTTTCTCTTTATTCTGTTCCACGGCAGTGAATTCCACCCGTCTTTCTTCCAGGTCACTTATCCGTTCTTCTGTCTCAGTTATTCTGCTATTGATTCCTTCTAGTGTATTTTTCATTTCAGTTATTGTATTGTTCCTCTCTGTTTGTTTGTTCTTTAATTCTTCTAGATCTTTGTTAAACATTTCTTGCATCTTCTCAATCTTTGCCTCCATTGCTTTTCCGAGGTCCTGGATCATCTTCCCTATCATTATTCTGAATTCTTTTTTTGGAAGATTGCCTATCTCCATTTCATTTAGTTGTTTTTCTGGGGTTTTATCTTGTTCCTTCATGTGGTACATAGCTCTCTGCCTTTTCATCTTGTCTATCTTTCTGTGAATGTGGTTTTTGTTCCACAGGCTGCAGGATTGTAGTTCTTCTTGCTTCTGTTGTCTGCCCTCTGGCGGACTCTGGGAGGGCTCACACCAAGGAGTACTTCCCAGAACTTCTGCTGCCAGTGTCCTTGTCCCTGGGTAAGCCACAGCTGCCCCCCACTTCTGCAGGAGACCCTCCAACACTAGCAGGTAGGTCTGGTTCAGTCTCCTATGGGGTCACTGCTCCTTTCCCTGTGTCCCGACACGCACACTACTTTGTGTGTATCCTCCAAGAGTGGAGTCTCTGTTTCCTTGAGTCCTGCCAAAGTCCTGCAATCAAATCCTGCTAGACTTCAAAGTCTGATTCTCTAGGAATTCCTCCTCCCGTTGCCAGGCCCCCAGGTGGGAAGCCTGACGTGTGGCTCAGAACCTTCACTCCGTGGGTGGACTTCTGTGGTATAAGTGTTCTCCAGTTTGTGCGTCACCCACCCAGCAGTTATGGGATTTGATTTTATTGTGATGGCGCCCCTCCTACCATCTCATTGCAGCTTCTCGTTTGTCTTTATATGTGGGGTATCTTTTTTGGTGAGTTCCAGTGTCTTCCTGTCGTTGATTGTTCAGCAGTTAGTTTTGATTCTGGTGTTCTCGAAAGAGGGAGTGAGAGCATGTCCTTCTACTCCGCCATCTTCAATAAGTCGTTTAATTAATGTCATAAGACTCTGAGATATCTCTACTTTAAAGATGGTGTATTAGTTTTCTATTCTCTGTTACAAATTACTACAAAAGTAGCAGCTTAAAACACACCTAACACAGTTTCTGTGGGTCAGAAATCCAGTCAAGTCTTGGCTAGTTCCTGTGCTTTGGGGTCTTCCACAGGCTACAATAAAGGTGTTAACAGCCTGGGGGAGGATCCACTTCCACTCTCACATGTAGTTGGAAAGAATCAGTTCCTTGTGGGCTTTTGCACTGCAGGCCTCAGTTCCTACCTGGCTCTTTGCTGGAGGCCAACCTCAGTTCCTTGTCATATAGACCTCTCCAATGTGGCTGTTTATTTCATCAAAACAGGTGAGTCAAGAAGGCACTAGAGTCTACTAGCAAGATAGAAGTTGCTGTTTTGTATAACCTAATTGTGGGAATGACATTTCATCACCTTTGCTGTATTTGAAGCAAGTCACAGGTCCTGCCTACATGCCGGGGCAGATGTTCACACACAAGGGCACCAGTACCAGGAGACAGGCTGTGATCATTGGGGCCATCTGAGAAGCTGCCTGCCTGCCACAGGAGGCAAAGTTAAGTAAATTGTATGCCTTAGTGGTATTTGAGTATTTGGAAATTAGTTCTTAGGACATATTTCTCTAGTTAGATTCTACTTTGTTTTATGGAATTTTACATCTTTATTTCCTGTTTTCTAAATACTTGATTTCTCTGATATCTGAATACGGTTGACCCTTGAACAATGTGGGGATTGGATTTTTTTATTATTATTATTCTTTAATTAGCAACCTTGGGGGAAGAAAGTTACATCAGGACTTAAAGGCAAAGGCAGAGACCCCAAACCAGCCAATTTTTCCTTGTTAGGCTGGAACAGAGTTTAAACCAGGGCAGACCCACTCTAGCTCTGGCCATAGCCTACTCTCTATATCCTGGTCCCAAGTTTGTTTGGTTAGAAACAGTGCTAAACCCACACACAGTTGAAAATCTGCATATAACTTTTGACTCCCCCTGAACTTAACTGCTAATAATAGCCCACTGTTGACCCTTACTGATAACATAAACAGTTGAATAGCACATATTTTGTATATTTATTATATACCCTATTCTTATAACAAAGTAAGCTATAAAAAAGAAAATATTATTTAAAAAAATCATAAGAGAAAATACATTTACAGTTCTGTACTGTATTTATCAATACCATAAGTTTACATTTCCATCTGTTTACAAGATGAATTGGCTGTCTCTGTTTACAAGATGAATTGGCTGTCTCTCAGTACCTATATAAACATTGTCTTATATGATACAAAACCCTGTAGATGTTATACATATAACACTAGCACTGGAATCAAAATGAAAAAATAATGTGAAAAAGAAATTCATCTTTATTTACAGGTATAACGACTTATCCATTGGTAATGAAGAAGCAACAATACAATTGTTCATGGTAGCCTAGTATAATCGATAACGATTGCTTCAAGGTAGCCTAGCCTATACACTAATGAATGAATCATTGTCAAATACAATTTTTATGGCATACAGTATTATAGTCATATTCATAATATAGTATTGGAAACATTGTTACTTTTTTTTAAAAAACACTTACCTGTGATGATAGACTGATACATAGTTCCTCGAAGTATGAGAGAGGCATACTGTATGGTAATGTAATTCTTTGAAAGCAAAGTTATAAGGCAGTAAGAAAACTAACACATTATTAATTTTATATTAAATATCACTCACCTTATGCCTATGTAAGGAAAGGCTATCCACTTCAATACAAGTCTTGCACATGATGTTCTATATCATGAAAACTTAGGTGATTATGATGGTGACACAAAAAGGTCTCACACAGTTCTTACTGTACATTTATTTGATTTTCACATGAACGCACACACATATCCAACAGATTAGTTTGTTTATTAACTCAGATGATTATTTACTATTCATTAAGTGGAAGTGGATCATCATAAATGTCTTCATCCTTGTCTTCATGTTGAGTAGGCTGAGGAGGAGGAGGGAGAGGAGGGGTTGGTCTTGCTGTCTCAGGTGGCAGAAGTGAAAGAGATGGAGGAGGTAGAAGGGGAGGCAGTCACACTCAGTGTAACTTTATGGAAATACATCCTAATTTCTGTCTGACTTTTTTGCTTTTTCATTTCTCTAAAAATGTTTCTATACGGTACTAATCCTTCTTCTGCTGTTTGCATTAGTTTCATTGCCTGTATCACAGAGTGGTCCATGTCATAAAATAACTTAAAAGCAGTCTTGAATAATTTGAACCCTTCTGCCAGACTGTCTAATGCAATTTGTTTTCTGGCACTGTTTCTTCTATGTCTTCTTTCTCATCATCTGGCACTGGTTCAGAAGCACTCATCGTCATCCAGTTGTCTTCTGTTAATTCCTCTGGTGTGGTGTCTGTTATCTCTTGAATTTTTCCAAGATCTTTGTCTTAAAACCCTTCACCCCCCCACCTTTTTCTCCCCCATATCCACAATCTCTTTCATGATTTCCTTGATTGGCTCTGTCATAAAACCATCCTTTGGGGCTTCCCTGGTGGTGCAGTGGTTGAGAGTCTGCCTGCCGATGCAGGGGACACAGGTTCGTGCCCTGGTCCGGGAAGATCCCACATGCCGCGGAGCAGCTGGGCCCGTGAGCCATGGCTGCTGAGCCTGTGCGTCCGGAGCCAGTGCTCCTCAACGGGAGAGGCCACAACACTGAGAGGCGCGCGTACCGAAAAAACAAAACAAAAAAAATCCTTTGCTGTCATTAAATTCTCCAGCTTTAGACCTTTTATCTTCCTTTTGCTTTAAGTTGTCATATAATGACTTCACTTTTTTAAAAAATCATGTTAGAGTCTATTGGTATGCCTTTCTTATAACAATCCTGCACCCACATAAACGCTGCATTTTCAGTATGAGATAAAAAGATATTTCGCAGAAGTGTTAGGTTTTTGTGTCTGCTGGAGTAGCTGTAGCAACAGCTTCACGAATTTCCTTTTCTTTTTTTTAAATGGTCCTTATGCTGGATTCCTTTAACTTGAAATGGTGGGCAGCCACAGCTGCAGACCTCAATCTACAGTACATATTAAGCAATTCAACTTTTTCTGGTAGTGTCATGACTTTTCTCTGCCTCTGGGGACCACTTCCAGCATTGTTAGTGGCACTTTGTATGGGTCCCATGGTTTTATTCAAGGTTTATGGTATTGCACTAAACACGATGAAAAATACACGAGGACCACAAGAGATCACTTTTTTACTGAGTTACACAGTTTACTGGAGAGGCAACCTATTCATGCAGAGATGATAAGTGTCACATGATGTTTTAAGCGGATACTCATACTTGCAACACAAGCTCATCGCAATAGCATCAGGAGGTGGTTGAGAAGTTATTACAGTACTACAGCATGTACAGTTCATTTATGCAGTTATGATTTAAAACTAAACCTTTATGGTTGTTTACATTTCCCTCAACTGTGAGTGGTGCCATGTACAGTATGTTTGTGTAAATTTTGATAAATTTTCACATTTTGTGATAGATTTATGTATATTTCATGGTAGTAAATGATAAAATAGACTAGCGTCTACATATATTTTATGCATTCATGACATGCCTTTTCCTTAATTTTTTTTTTTATATTTCTAGGCTACGTGGTTCCTCTGTGAGTTTTTTCAAATTGTCACAAATCTCAAAAAATTTTTCCAATATATTTATTGAAAAAATCCACACAGAAGTGGACTTGCGCAGTTCAAATCCATGTTCAGAGGTCAACTGTATGGGAATTTTATGTTGAAGATGTTGTCGTGGTAGCTGACCAGTCTGCAGAATGAATTATTCTTACTAGGTTTTAAATATTTTACTTTGCTGTATGTTTTACCAGTTATTTATCATCTCCTTTTTGTTATTTATTTGGACACTTATACAAATTATTATAGACCAGTTGCTACCAGTGTGAGAGAAGGGATAAGCCTCTGTAAACTCCAGTGAAAGTCATGCATACCTACTCCAGATCTTCGAATCAGGCTAAATTTAATAATAATAAATAATTATTTGGTGACATACTACAAGTATCATAATAGCTGAAAACCAAATCAACATTTTAGACATGTATTTACTATTGTCTTAATGTTAATTGTTCCAAATCAAATTGATTATTGGTACTTGGTGCACAGTTTTATATATACTTGCATATTCCACAAATATTTTTTCAAACCATAAAATCTATTGAAAAATGCAGTCTAGACATTGATACCTGGTTATTGACTTGAAGAAATATGTTTTATACTAGTAGTTTATAGATTCAAAATGAAATCTGAAAGGTGTTTAAACTGATAATATGATACTAATAATATTAAACTTTGTATGTTCTCTACATTAGGTATGACTGGGATACAGTGGTTAAAATGTGTAGGACAAATTTAGATTCATGATCGTTCTTTTTGGAGTCAAGAATGTTTGTCCTTATATTTGACTATTTATTTGATATTGATTCTCAACCCTAGATCACAGAAAGCTAGTTATGTTGTTCATTTATTTCAAATGAGCTTTGGCTCTAAGACTGCGCCATCTGTCATAGAGCATCATGGGATAGGAAAGGGAATCTAGTACTCAACAGATTGCCTCAATGATTCTACTTATATGAGGTTTCTAAAATAGTGAAATTCTTAGAAACAGAAAGTAGAATGGTGGATGATAGAGGCTGGGGAAGGGGGAAAAGGGGAGTTACTTTTCAATGAATAGACAGTTTTACTTTTGCAGGATGAAAAATTTAGAGTTCTGTTATGCAGCAATGTATATGGTTAACACTACTGTACTGCAGACCAGAAATGGTTAAGATGGTAACTTTTATGTTTGTGGTTTTGACCACAGTTAAAAATAAATAGATAGATTGTCTCAGCCAAAGTATGAATGAATGTTTACTCATGCAACAGAAAGGCTTGATGTGAAACCAGTTCTGTTGTGGTATATAAGCAGCCACATTAGTAGTACTTGATTTTGCAGAGTTAACATCAGCATGCTGAGATAAGAAATCAGAGCGTGAGATCTCGCCCACTCTTCGATATTATATTAACATCGCCTGGTATCCATCTGGACTCTTTCAAAGCTAAGCTGTTGATCCAAGAGCCTCTCTAAACTGGAAGAAGTCCTAAATACTCTTCCCCCCATTTTGTGTGGGAATATTGAAATTCATATATCAGGCATTACTGACAAAGCAATTTGACAGGCACCGTGCAGGTAAACACAAAAATGTAATATTTGACTGTGCTTCTGTTTATGGAGTCAAACCTTCTTATAACTTATCTTCCTTCAAGTGCCTGTTAGCTAAATTAAATTTCAGATACTTTTGCCACCTGATTTTTATTGTCTTCATTATTCAATGAACATTAAATTATTTCTTCCCTTAATTATTAACTGTTTTTGAACCTTTGCTAGCCTGTTTGTTGCTTTTCTTCAAATGAATGTGATTTTGAGCCTTGGTACATTATTTGATTAATTCTGTCATTACAGTTATAATGCTCATTATCTGATTTGAGATTTTAATGTTCATGTCAGTGTGTAAAGATTAATTTTCTAATATGGAAGAAAGATAAGTGGAACAAATAGGTAAAGATGGAATTATTTGGCAAATGTTTATAGAGCACCTACTATGTGCTCATTGTTCTGAGTTATGTGGGTACAGATCCTGCCCTCATGAACCTTATAATCTCAAAAAATAAAAGAAATTAAATTTTTGAAATTTCAGATAATGACAAGTGCTTTATGATAAATAATTGGGCAGGGCATACATGAATGAGCCTTTTGAGAACAATATAAAAAGCAGAGCAGAGATACAAGATGGCTGTGTGAAGAAAGAAAAGCCAGTAAGAAGAAAGGCACTAAACATAAATATAAAATAATATTCTTCATATTATTTATGTCTGTTTAAGTGTAAAAGACAGTTTACACATTTAAGAAAAATAATATAATGTGGAATATATAAGGTATGTAGAAGCGAAATGTATAACAGTAGTACAAAGACTGGGTGAGGATAAATAAGTTATACTGTTGTAAGGTTTCTTACATGATGTCTGAAGTGGCATAATATCTCCTGAAGGTAGACTGATAAGTTAAAGATATATGCTAGCAACTCTAAATCTATCCCCAAAATAATAAGACAAACATTATAGCTAATAAGTCAACAAAGTAGATCAATTAGAATCATGAGAAATAATCCTAAAGAAGGCCGAAGAAGAGAGAAAAGGGAACAAAGAACAGAAAGGACACCTAGGAAACAAAAAACAATATTAAAAGGATGGGGAAAAAAAAGATATACCATGCTAACATTAATAAAAAGAAAACTGGAGTAGCTGTGTTAATATTAGACAATGTATATTTCATAGCAAAGAATATTTGCAGAAAAAGAAGACCACTTCATAATGATAAAGTGTTCAGTTCATCAAGAGAATATAATAATGCTAAATGTTTATGCACTTAATAACAGAGCTTCAAAATATGTAAAGCAAAAGATGATAGAACTACAAGGAGAAATAGACACATTGACAATTTTAGTCAGATATTTTAATATCCTTCTTTCAACAGTTGACAGAACAATTCATCAGAAAATTTAGTAAGGATGTAAAAAAGTAGAATTACATCAGCCAATTTAAGGTGACATTTAAAACTCTGCCCAACAATAATCTAATACAATTCTTTCAAGTGTACACAGAGCATTTAATAAGATAATTTATATTGTGTACCATAAAACAAGTCACAATATGTTTAAAATAATTCAAGTTATACAAAGTACTTCTCTGGCCACAGTAGGATTAATTTAGAAATCTATAACAGAAAGTTATCTGTGAAATCACCAAATATTTGGAAGCAAATGACAAAAGTGTGGATAACCCATGGGTCATAGAAAAAATCAAAGGGAATTAGATAGTATATTGAACTGAATGCAAATGAAAACACATCAAAATTTGTGGAATACAGATAAAGCCGTACTTAGAAGCATATAGGCCTAACCATCTAGATCAGAAAAGAAAGGTCTCAAGTAAATGACCTCAGCTTCTGCCTTAAGAAACTACAATAAGAAAATTAAGTTCAAAGTAAGCAGAAGATAAGAAATGATAAAGATTAGAGCAGAAATCAATGAAATAGAAAACTAAAAAAAAGTGAAATCAAAACCTGGTTCTTTGAGAAGATCAGTGAAGTTGATAAACCTCTAGGCAAACTGCTCAAGAAAAAAAGAGAGAAGTGGGACTTCCCTGGTGATCCAGTGGTTGAGAATATGCCTTCCAATGCAGGGGATGTGGGTTCAATCCCAAGTCGGGGAACCAAGATCCCACATGCTGTGGGGCAACTAAGCCCATGCACCACAACTACTGAGCCCATGCGCCACAACTAGGAGCCCACATGCCACAACTACAGAGCCCATGTGCTCTAGAGCCCACGTGCCACAACTACAGAGCCCACATGCTCCAGAGCCCGTGTGCTGCAACTACTGAGCCTGCGCGCCCTGGAGCCCACGTGCCACAACTAGAGAGAAGCCTGCATGCCGCAGTGAAGAGCCCGTGTGCCGCAACGAAAGATCCCACGTGCTGCAACTAAGACCCAACGCAACCAAAAATAAATAAATAAATATTTAAAAGAGAAAAGAGAGGATGCTAATTACCAGCAGGAAGAATGAGATATGTCACATTACTACAGTTTCTACAGATATTAAAAGGAAAATAAGGATGTATAATGAGCAACTTTTTGTTGATAAATTTAACAACTTATAAATTCCTTGAAAGACACAAACTACCAAAGCTTACTTAAGAAGAAATAGATAACTGGATAGCCCTGTAATAGTCATTGAACTTGTAGCTAAAAGCCTTCCCACAAAGAAAACATTAGGCTCAGATCGCTTCACTGGTGAATTCTACCAAACATTATTATTTATTTAAGAAATAGTATTGGGCTTCCCTGGTGGCGCAGTGGTTGAGAGTCCGCCTGCCGTTGCAGGGGACACAGGTTCGTGCCCCGGTCTGGGAGGATCCCACATGCCGCGGAGCAGCTGGGCCCATGAGCCACGGCCGCTGAGCCTGTGCATCCGGAGCCTGTGCTCCGCAACGGGAGAGGCCACAACAGTGAGAGGCCCGCGTACCGCAAAAAAAAAAAAAAAGAAATAGTATTAATTCTACACACAGTTTCCAGAAAATTCAAGAGGTAATTCTTCTCAACTCCTTATATGAGGCCAACACTATGATTAAAAAACAGACAAGAGGATTACAAGGAAAGAACACTACAAACCAATATTTCTCAGTTATAATAGATGCAAAAATACAACACAGTTTTAGCAATTTCATTCAAAAAATATAACTAATAATACATTATGACTAAGTGTTTACCTCAGGAATGTGAAGTTGATTTGACATTTGAAAATCAGTCAGTGTAATTTACCATATTAGCAGTCTAAAAATGAAAAAACATATGCTCATCTCAGTAGATGCAAAAAAGATATTTGAGAAAACCCACTTCCATTCATGATAAAAGCTTCAAAAAGTAAGAATAGAAGAGAATGTCTTTATCCTGATTAAGTACATCTCAGAAAAACATGTGGTTAGCATAATACTTTTAATGGTGACAGATTAGGAATAAGGCAGGGTTATTTTCTTTCACTTCTTCTATTCACCATTGTATTGGAGAGTCTAGCCAGTGCAGTAAGTCATGAAAAAGACATACAGATTGTAAAAGAACTACAACTATCTTTATTTGAAGGTGACATGATCAAAATGTAAACCATAAACCATAAGTGTACAAACAGACTTTGCAGGTAATTACAAAAAAAGCCAATAGAAGTTATGAGTTTAGGATGGTTGCAAAGTACAAGATCAATTTATAGAAACCAATTGTATAACACGTATATGAGGTACTGAGAGTAGTCAAAATCATAGAGACAAAAAGTAGAATTGTTGTTGCCAGGGGCTGTAGGGTGGGAATGGGAGGCTGTTGTTTAATTCATACAGAGTTTCTGCTTTACAAGGTGAAAACAGCTATGAAGATGGATGGTGGTGTTGGTTATGCAACATTATGAATGTATTTAATACCACTGAACTGTACCCTTAAAAATGGTTAAGATGGAAAATCATATGTGTATTTACCCCAAAAAGTTTAAAAAATCAATTGTATATCTACATGTTAACAACAAAGTAGGATGTTAAAACTTAAAAACATTTTAAATGGTTAAATTTTTAAAATACCATTTTATAATAGCATCAGAATATATGAAATACTTAGGGATAAATGTGACTCGTACTCTGATAGCTGCTCTGCAAAAGATTAACACCCCCATATTGGAAAGATATACTGTGTTTGTGGATCAGAAAACCAATATTGTTAATATGTCAATTCTCCCAAAATTGACCTAACGATTCAACTGATACCAGCTGAAATTCCAGCATGCTTTTTTTGTAGAAATAGACAGCTGAATTGGAAATTCATTTTAAAATCCAAAGAGTCAAATAAGACTTATTTTTAAATTGCAGTAATTAAGACAATATGGTAAAGATAAACAGATCAATGCATCAGAATACAGCATCCAGAGTTAGACTTTATATATATTATATATAGGTCTAATTATATAGGTCTAAGGTCTAATTATATATTTTATATATATATATATAATATATATATAATATATAGACTTATATATAATATATTATAGCAAAACTTAAATGTGAAACCTAAAGCTATGAAACTTCTAGAAGAAAACATTAAAAAAAAAAACCAACCAAAAGAAAAAAAATAAACCTTTTTACTTTGGGTTAAGGGAAAATGTCTTAGAATCAATACCACAAGCATGATTTATAAAAGAAAAATTGATAAATTGCACTTCATCAAAATTAAGAACTAGTCTTCTAAAGGTACTGTGGTGAGGATGAAAATTCAAATCACAGACTCTAGGAAAATATTTTTAAATCACACATCTGATAAAATTGTATCCCATTATGCACTAATATGTGTAAAATAGATAACTAATAAGAACCTGCTGTAAAAAAAATAAAATTCAAAATTTCAAAAATAAATTGTATCCAAAATATATGAAGAACTCTCAAAACTCAATATTAGGAAGAGAAACTAAGAGTCTAGCCCTTTACTACTTCTAGAACTTTGTTGTTGGGTTTCAAAGGCAGAGAGAACAGAGAAGAAAATGCAAATGTATTTTTTCCAAATTCACCCTGTTTAAAATATCCTCAGTACTATTTGGAATTTTATCTCTTGTGTACACTGAGGTAATAGGTTCTCTCTGGTTTCTATAGGTCTCACTACTTACATTTCAGAGTTCAGTGTTGGGGACCTCTTAACATTGACTTAACAGCTAGCTGCTAATGCTACCCTAGTCTCCACTCACAGAAATCTCTGTTAACTCACTTTTCTTAGACTGCCAATGAGTTCCTTCAAAGTGTTCGTGAAATGCCATGACTTTGCCTAGGCCCATAGAATGAGCCAGTGGTAGTAAAGATTCAAACGCAGACTTTGTAATCTGAAGGTCAGATTACTGAAGGTCAGTGCTCTTTCTGTTCTGCCTCAGCTGCTTGGTTGAAAATGAGTTTGGAGCTCTAATTTTTGCTCTTCTTACTATTCAGTTGTGTGAACTTGGTTCAGTCATTTAATTTCTCTCATCTTCCATTTTCTCAGATAGAAAATGAGAAAGTAGAAGGAAAGAAGAAAGACCTTAGCCCTTTTCATTCTAACTTTCTATTATTTTTTATCCTTCAGTTCTCCTTCACTTTTCCTGCCCCTTGCTCAACCATTTTCTCCCTCTTTTTCTCTTTTTACCATCAATGAACTCTCCTATGAGTCAAGTTGTTGTATGAAAGTTGTCTCTATTGAGTGACATATGTACCTCACAAACTCTCAGAAGATTGCCTAGTAAGCTTTCCTTGCTGGCTGCAGCCCTGTTTTCCTGTCTTCCCACCAGTGGGATTGTCACTCCAGTTCTACTTTTTCTGTCTTTAAAGCACACCATACTCTAAAACTGAAAATCAATTGTTACGATTGTCATCTTGAACATACCTAGCTGGAAAACTTATTTCTAAATTTTCACATGCAGAAACAGTTGTCTTCTCATTCTTTTACTTCCTGAGATTTCTTTTATTCAAGGGTAGTTATTTAATGACAAGTCTGCCCTTTGCTACAGCTCCAAATTAACCACTGGAAAAAATCACATTTCTTTAGGATCTCTGAGCACTGATTGAATTGGATAGTGGAGGGGAGGATGCAAGACAGCACTGCATACTTTTTAGTCCTAGTGAGGAAAAAACTAATTGTGGAGATGCTGAATTACAAGAGTAGCTATAACCATATTTTTATATTTAATTGTAGTCCTGATTCTATTCATGTTCAACTAGTGCTGCCACTGTTGTCATTCTTTTACATTTATTTTAGCCCCATTTTTTTGTGCATCACAATTTCTCAGGAATTTCCTTGCACAGAAGCTTAAATCATTAACCATATGTTTTCCCTTAAAGGGAAGCCAATTTTCAAAATGTAAAATAGGACATTTCCATTTGCGACTAACAGGTATAGTTGGAAAGCCTGTGGCTGCTTTAATTCTAGTTACCCTTCTTTCATGAGTCTGATGTCCATGTGGGAACACTTCCACACCATCCAGCCTTCTCCATTTCTCTTACCTTCCTCTCCTCCTCCCCGACTTTCTTCTGGTCAGGCATCAGGCCTGACATTTCCAGCCAGTTTGGCATTGTGTTAATAACCCAGTCATTGCTTCATTTTTAAATAATATCACCAAATACAGGAACTATCTTACTTAATAAGAACTTACTTAAATAAACTAAATAATTAAGAACAGTAATGAATTAATTATATACTTTGGGGGGAAAATAGACATTCATGAGTGTATATCAGTGATAGAGACATAGATAGATAGACAAACAGACAGGCAGATACATATATACATATATGTGTGGGTGGCTGGGGAGGAAGTAGGGTTGTTATTTACAGTAAAATTTTGCAAGGTCAGCTAGTAAATGTGGAAGGAGTGCTAAAGTAGGAAAATCATTATTTTGAAACCATCATAGAAAAGGTTGAATCAAGCAAGAGTCGTCAGTGGCTGCTAAATCTAGGGAGAAATGAGGAGGAGAAGCAGGATATTTTCACGGTCTTTAAGTGTTTCCTCTAAGACTGTTTATTAATTGTAAGGAAGAAAAAGAAAACAGTAATTATACAGCATGGAGAGATCATGTCTGCAGGTGTTAAACTCTGAGAACACATCACCTATTCAGTGTTCTCAGTGAGAGTACACAACCTGAATCTAAATCTCAAGGAAACATCAAACACAAATTGACAAACTTTCTTCTAAATAAAGGAGGAAAAGAATTGTATACTTCAAAAATGGAAATGTCATAAAAGACAAAGGCTATGGCAATATTTCAGATTAAAAGAGAATTAAGAGATACGAAAACTAAATGCAGTGTCTAACCACGTTGGGAGGAATATAATATAAAAAATATTATTAGGTCAACTGATAAAATCATAATGTGGATGATAGGTGAGATAAAGTTTATGAAATTGATAACTGTACTGTAGTTATATATGTAAGAAAATTCCTGTTCATAAGCAATGCTCAGTGAAGTATTTAGGGATAAATGGTCATGATATATGTAAGTTACTCTCAAATACTTCAGAAAAATATTACATATGTATGTGTGCAAACATCTGTGCAAATGATAAAATGGGGTATAATGTAAACAGTATGTAAATCTGGGAAAAGGGCATATGAGTGTTAATATACCTTATTTTTACACTTTTTTGTTGTTTGATATTGTTTCCCTTTTTTCTCTTTCTTTTTTTCCAGTTTTATTGAGATATAAAGACATAAAAATAATATAAATTTAAGATGTACATCATAATGATTTGATATATGTATATATTACAAAGTGATTACCACAGTAAGCTTAGTTAGCATGCATCACCTCACGTAGTTACATTTTTTTTTCTTGCGATGAGAAAATTTAGCACCTACTCTCTTAGCAACTTTTGAATATACAGTATGGTCTCGTTAACCATATTATGTTGTACATTATATCTTCAGAACTTATCTCGTAACTGAAAGTTTGTCCTTTTTGACCACCTTCAACCAAATGATAGTTTCTAAATAACTTTTCCAATTAAAAAAAATGTTTAAGACCAATTAAAGCATTTGTCCATCGCAGAATCACTGGCCAATCCTGTATCTTTTAGAGAAATAATAGTTTTAAAGTTCTATGACATGGCTACTTTAAATACTCTGTTTATTTCTATAACTGATTTTTTTATGTAAGGATACGTATATGCTTACTGTTTTTCATGATAGAAAGCCTCTGGATTAGGCACATCATGGAATATAAGTAAAGCAGACAGAGAGACTGAGAAATCTGTTGTAAATCCAAGTTCCCTATTAATAGAAGAAGTAGAACAACTCCTAGAGCAGTTCTGTCCCATAAAACTGTCCCATCAGTTCTGTGCTGATGGAACTGTTCTTACTGTGCACTGTCCAACATGGTAACACATCATCAGTGTGGCTATCGAGCACTTGAAATATGGGTAATGAGACTGGACTTTTCATTTTAATTAGTGTAGTTTCAGTAGGCACACATGGCTAGTGACTGCCATTTTAAATAGTGCAGTTCGGGAGTGGTGATTAATGCCTGGATACGAGAAGTTTATAAGTTCCCATAATCAATAAGCTGATTATTTAAAGAGATCAATACTGCTGGGCTTGTTAGCTTAAGTAAGATCCATCCTTTTCAGAAAGATTCTCTGATATGTTATTGCATATGTTATACCTTTATACGAGTAGAAAAATTTACTGTTGAACAATAGTGAATCAAACCCAATGAAAATTTCAATGTCAAAATTAAGTATAATTATTGCAAGTCTTCATTTTACAGTTTACAGCATTTGCCACCAAAAACCCAAAGTAGATGCAAGACTTCCCTTTTAATGACTTACTCTGATTAAAGAGACTTAACAGATGATACATAGGGAGGAAAAGGAGGAAAGAAGAGAAGGAAAGATGGATAGTCTGATGGACAAGAAAACAATGCAAGATATTCTATTCTAAATGCCACAGGAGGGTTATATTAAGTTTGTTTTATCAAATGTGAACAGACCTGATGTTACGTAAGGTTGTTTCCCTGCTCTAACTTTTGTGATGCTAAATCTGAAGAATATTGAGCAGGAGGAAATCTCTGAGACTGGAGCAGTCAGATTAGTTTAGGATTTGGAGTTCAGTGTTTCACTGGTGTTGTTATATGATCGTAATCTCCCATACTATATGAATGATTTCTGTATTGCTAAGTAAATTTATTTCATTTCAACCAATGTACTGATTAACAGAAAGCTCTGATAAATACTCTCTAGAGTATGGTATCTTCCTGGTTACTTTAGTAGCTTTCTAAACAGTGATAGGCATGCTTTTTAATCAGTCAGATATAAATATACTACTTATAGAGGCAACATGTTGAGAGAATAGGCTAGAAGGCGGTATGAACATAAATGGTAACCTATGTGTCTTCCCAAATACAGCACTGTTTAAGCACTGAACCTCTCAGTCCATTGTTCCTGTCTTTCACTGTGTATCAGTAAGGCCTTACATTGGCACTGGGAGGTAATACTGTTCTAGGTGGTTAGCTAAACATGTTGGTAGCTTCATTTCTCCTTCCAGACTGAGTCAAAGTATTAATTTTTTAAGTTTAATGCTTTGTTGATTTGTAATCTATTGCTCTGTGTGGCTTAAATCTTTGCACAGTGTTCAAAGTTCTCAAAAGATGTGTAGGCTTAAACATTTTGCTCTGCCTTGGGCATGAAATAAGTGTTTGATGAAAGCCACCTGCTTGGCAGGCTGAGTGACTGCTGTTTTTCCATCTACCCTCACTCTGCTACATAAATGATTCTTGCTTGGCACCTCTGCTCTCAGCATTTGCCTGAGTTCTCACAGCACTCACACCCAGCTGGAACTATGTGCCACCTTCATATCACTCTTTTTTATTTTTAAAGCAAGGGACCATATTAATCTATTAAACTCAGAAACTGAGTGTATCAGGGTTCCCATGACCACCCCCACTAGGTGATTTGGTGATTTGGTAGGAGGACCTACTAGACTCTACATATAGTCATATTCACGGCTAAGATTTATTACAGTGAAAGGATACAAAGCAGAATCAACAAAGGGAAAAGGTACATGGGGTGAAGTCTGGAGAAAATCATGTACAGCCTTATAAGAATTTTGTCGAAGTGGAGTCACACCAGATTCACTTGTTACCCGAAAACTGGGTTCACCTCTTGGTGGGTGTTGAGCCAGTAGACACAATCAAGCCAAAGATCAAGAGAAGGAAGGGTTTATTATTGCTTGCAGCAAGGAAGGAGAACACCAGAGATCTTGACCAAAGCAGTGTCTCACTGAACAGCAAAATTGGGCAAGCTTTAAGCTGAGGGTACATGCATATTCATGAAGAGCTTGAGCACAGGAGAATTGGAGCAGAGGTCGACAGAGTCCAAGCTTTAGTAGATTGAAGTCAGGAAGGTCCACTTCATCATTCCATCCTCCACCTGGGTGGGGACTTTGTTCCTGCAGAACTCAAAGATATATTATGTATATCCCTTGAGGAGGAACTGGGACTCTGCTTCATCACTGCACTATTGTTTGGCTGCCCTTTCTCTGTTCCTGCATTCCTTTGTTCCCTTATGATCATTAATTACTGAGACCTGTTCAAGGGCAGGCATTATGGCTGGGCTTAGATAACAAAATGAATTAGGCCAAAATGGCTTCTCTTATGTCAAGAAAGCCATTCCTGGTTCTCTTTCTCAGGGGACCTGCTAACTTATATTACACTCTTAATTCTTCCAGCATCTAATTATGAAATATGTGAAGTGCTCTCTACCAGGGAAGCTCATTAGAGACTCAGTGCCCAAGGTCTTCATTGGAAGCTGGTCATGTTGGCACCCTCTGTCTAGCATGTACCAGTTTTATTCAGTATAAACCATATTGCTTGTATAAACAATTTAGGCACAATAAAATACTCTTATCACTTAGGACATGGTGGGCATACTCCCCAAATCCAATTTCCCAAATGCCATCCAAGGGCCAGCCTTGTAAGTAGGCTCTTCTAAGGAGAACAGTCTCAAGCCTGCTACGTTAACTCTCTTCTGCATCTGGGTATGCGTCGGTCGCCATTCAGACTTGGAATTTTTAATCTGTTTTTAACTTTTCTTATGTCTAGTCTCTTTACTGGCTTTTTGTTGGTCATTAGATCACTCAGAGATTAATGGAAATGTGGTGTACTACACACCTACTTTTGCCGAATGGAGCCATTTCAATTTCTTGTAGGCTAGAGCACCTAATCTTCTTTCCTCTTGATCCTTGCCACTGTTTTTTTTTTTTCTTTTTGGATTTGCTTTGCTCATTTCTTCAAGAGTATGGTCTCAAAGTTGCATCTGAGCCTTTAACCACAGATTTCTTTCTCCCCTAAAGCTCCAGGCTAGTATTGCATGAATGCCTATCGATGTGCTTCTTGAGACTTAGAAACCTTAGAATTGAACTGCAGCATCTTAGAGAAGCCCTTGTGTCTATCATAGATATAAACTGTAGCCAGTATATGAGCAGACTGAGAAATATAAATTGGGCCTTTAAATCAAGTCTAAATCAATGTCAACTCATACTTCCAAGTGATTTAAGAATTTAAGAATAAAGAAACCTTTCTGTTCTTCAGGTGGAATCATAGTTAAGAGCATTTGGGTAAAGACAATAGAAAAGAAATATGGAAGTGATATAATTGTGGGAGTCCACAGAATAGGAAGTAGATGATGCTGCCCTAAAAAAGAAGTAAAGGTTGGCACAGAAATAAGATAGCAATAGGGGCTCTAAATGTATAATATTGGGTACATGCTAGAACACTCACTGTTGTCAGTTTGGAATATGTAATGATGTTTGACTGGTCTAGATGAAGGGAAGGAGGTAGTGAGAAGTACTCTTATTTTGAGTTAATTCCACCTAACAAGGAAAACCTAATTGGTGAGGAACAAGTGATAGGAACCTTTCAGAGAAAGTGACCATTTCATTTTAGAATTCATATTAGTAAAATAACAACTGGGAATAGTAACTGTTCCTATCAACCAGAGGGATAAAATTTATAATTCTTGGGGCATTAGGTAGAGTATTCCCATTAAATCATGTCTTATGGATCATAGACCTAAATGTTGTTAAAAAACAAAATTCAACCAAGTAAATTTTAAGAATCTTATTGGCTTTATTCAACAATTCATGAATAGGGCAGCATCCCTTCTAGTAAATAGAAAGGAGCTCTGAGGAGCTATACAACATGGAAGACTCTTATAGGCAGAAGGGAGCAGGACAAGAAAGTTACTAGTAAAGAGTGCGTTGTTTCAGGTGAGGTCACCATCCTTTGGGGGAGGGCAGGGATCTATCAGGTGCATTACCTCACAGATAATTTTTTTTTATAAATTTATTTTATTTATTTATTTATTCATTTTGGCTGCATTCAGTCTTCACTGCTGCATGCAGGCTTTCTCTAGTTGCGGTGAGTGGGGGCCACTCTTCATTGCAGCGCTCAGGCTTCTCGTTGTGGTGGCTTCTCTTGTTGCGGAGCACGGTCTCTAGGTGCACGGGCTTCAGTAGTTGTGACTCTCAGGCTCAGTAGTTGTGGCTCACAGGCTTAGTTGCTCTGCAGCATGTGGGATCTTCCCAGACTAGGACTCGAACCCGTGTCCCCTGCATTGGTGGATTCTTAACCACCGTGCCACCAGGGAAGTCCCCTCATAGGTAATTTTGGATTGACTGGATTAAGAGTCCTCTCCTGGGAAAGGTTGAAAACTGTAAAAGTTAGGTGTTAAGTCTCAGTTTGGTGACCTGGGTTTTGGACAAGTGACTTCATTTTGAGCTGGTTGTCTTCTTTTTAACAATGAAAACCTAAAACTATAAAACTCCCCCAACCCCGGGCTTCCCTGGTGGCGCAGTGGTTGAGAGTCCACCTGCCAATGCAGGGGACACGGGTTCGTGCCCCGGTCCGGGAAGATCCCATGTGCTGTGGAGCGGCTAGGCCCGTGAGCCATGGCCGCTGAGCCTGCGTGTCCAGAGCCTGTGCTCCGCAACGGGAGAGGCCACAACAGTGAGAGGCCTGCGTACCGCAAAAAAAACCCCCAAAACTCCCCCCCCCAAAAAAACAGGAGAAAATCTTTGCAATCAGTTATAAATTTATTAGCTGCAACACCAGCAGCTCAATCCATAAAAGAACCAATTGAGATTGGACTTCATCAAAATGTAAAACTTCTGTTTTTCAAAAGACCCTGTTAAAAGAATGAAAAGACAAGCCACAGGTTGAGAGAAAACATCTGGAATACAAATATTTGATAGGGACTTCCCTGGTGGTCCAGTGGATAAGACTCTGCTCCCAATGCAGGGTGCCGGGGTTCGATCCCTGGTCAGCGAACTAGATCCCGCATGCGTGCCGCAACTAAAAAGTCCGCATGCCACAACTAAGAGTCCGCATGCCACAACTAAGAAGTCCGCATGCCGGCTGCCCTGCAGCCCCAGGGCAGGGCGGCCTCACGACACTGCCGGCTCTGGAGAGGCCCCACCGGCCGAAGCCGCGACCCTCCTGGGGACTGTGGGCCAGTTCCCTGAAATCTGGACCTCCAAGGCCACCTTTATTCACAAAAAGAAAAGATTTTTCCATGTGGAGGTCAAAGTGTCAGACGAGTTCCCAGGCTGCTATCTGCTAAGGAAGAGCATGTGTCACCCATGCCTGCCATTGGAATTTCTCCCCGGGCAGAGGTAATCCACAGGACCAAGACATGGCAGTTACTAATATGCTCTTCCCACAGTGCCTCTTAATACCATGTGGAATCCTACAAGGGAAGTAAGTATGACAACTTTGGTTGAACTTGGTCTGGTCTCAGATTTACCTGATGGTCACCACGCACAGTTTCCGCAGAACCCAGTGATTTCTCCTTAAAGGAAAGGTTCCAGAAAAATCAGAGGGATAAATAAAGAATGCAGCTGATTCCAACCTTGTGCTAATGCCCAAGCGGGTGATGAGAACAATTATTGTTTTACTCTGATGCTCTTGTAAAATAAAGATCTTCAAGAAGATTCATAAAAAGAACTTTTTGACAAATACAAGGTTTGGATAACTGGGGCAATGCTGGCCTCGTGGGATGAGTTCGGAAGTGTTCCTTCCTCTGAAATTTTTGGAGTAGTTTGACAGGGGTGGGTGTTGGCTCTTCTCAGAGTGCTTGGTGGATTTTGCCTGAGGGGCCGTCTGTTCCTGGACCTCTGGTTGTTGGGAGTTTTTAAATTACTGATTTAATTTCATTACTGATGATTGGTCTGTTCATATATTCTGTTCCTTCTTGGTTCACTCTGGGAGATTGTGCCTCTCTGGGAGTTTGTCCATTTCTTCTACATTGTTCATTTTGTTGGCATATACTTGTTTGTAGTAGTCTCTATATCATCTCACACCTGTCAGAATACCTATAATCAAAAAGAACACAAATAACGAATGTTGGTGAGGATGTGGAGAAAAGGGAACCCTCCTACACTGTTGGTGGGAATGTAAATTGGTGCAGCCACTGTGGAATATATGAAGGTCTCTCGAAAATCTAAAATTAGAACTGCTATATGACCCGGCGACTCCATTCCTTGGTATGTACCCAAATAAACAAAAACACTAATTCAAAAAGATACATGCACCCAACTGTTCATAGCAGCATTATTTACAATTGCCAAGACATGGAAGCAACCCAAGTGTCCATCAACAGTTGAATGGATAAAGAAGTTCTGGTATATATATATATGCACAATAGAATATTACTCAGCCATAAAAAAGAATGAAACTTTACCATTTGCAGCAACATGTATTGACTTGGAGGGCATTATGCTCAGTGAAATAAGTCAAACAGAGTAAGATAAATACTGTATCATATCACTTACATGTGGAATCTAAAATATACAGTGAAGTAGTGAATAAAACAAGTAGAAGCAGACTTACAGATATTGACAAGAACTTTGAGAAATAAATGTTTGTTTAAGCCAAAAGAGAAATAAAAAGAACATTATAAGTGAAATAAGGTAGGCATAAACAAAAAGATGATCCTACTTACATGTGCAATTTTTAAAAGTCAAATACGTAGAAGCAGAGAGTAGAGCAGTGGTTATCATGGGCAGGGAGGTAGGGAAACAGGGAGATGCTGGACAAAGGGCACAAAGTTGCAGTTATGTAAGATGAATGTCTAGAGAGCTAATGTACAGCACGATGACTGTGGTTAATAATGCTGTGTTGAATACCAGAAATTTGCTATGAGAGTAGATTTCAGGTTGTCTCATCTCACACACACACACACACACACACACACACACAAATGGTAGCTGTGTGAGAAGATATGAAAATTAGCTTAACTGTGTCAGTCATTAAACTACACATATAAAATAATCATGCTTTACACCTTAAATGTATGTATGTTTATTTTTTAAAAAAAAGCTTTTACATGAAAAAAAAAGGTGTATAGAGTTTAGGCCCACTGCAAAGTTAGAACAGTCTCCAAGATTGCCCTCACTTCTGACACCAATTGCAAGTTCAGTGGATTCCCCAAATCATTCTCAGGTTTGACAGTTCACTGGAAAGACTACAAAAATAACTGAAAGCTGTTAAAAAGCATGGTTATAATTTTATTACATGTTTTATTACAAGGAAAGGATACAGATTCAAATCAGCCAAGAGAGTAAGCACCTAGGACAGAATCCAGAAGATTTACCAAATATGGGACTCCCATTGCCTTCACTCCATAGAATCATAGATGTGTTACTCTCCCAGCAGTGATGAATGACAATTTCCAACTCATTCTATGAGACCGGCACTACTCTAATACTAAAACCAAGCAATAACTTTATAAGAAAAGAAAAATACAGACCAATATTTCATAAACATATGCAAAAATATTCAACAAAATATTAGTGAATCAAATACAACAATGAATAAAAACTTGTACATCATGGCCAAGTGGCATTTATTTCAAGTAGGCAAGGTTGGTTCAATGTTCAAACATCAGTTAATGTAATGCATCCTGTCAACAGGATGCAGAATAAAAATCATGATTATATCAATTGATGTAGAAAAAGCATTTGACAAAATGCAACATCGCTGTATTATAAAAACATTAGCAAACTAGTAATAGAGGGTAACTTTCTCAATTTGCTAAAGAACATCTACAAACATTTGACAGCACCAAATACTGGTGAGGGTGAAGCTATAGGAACTCTTATTCATTGGTGGTGGGAATGCAAAACGGCACAGCCACCTTGAAAGACAGCTTGGTAGTTTTAAAAAAAATGAAATATACTCTTAACCATATGATCCAGCAATCATGCTCCAAAGTATTTACTCAAATGAGCTGAAAACGTCCACACAAAAACCCTCACATAAATGTTCATAAATGTTTTACTCAGAATTTGCAAAACTTAAAATTAACTAAGATGTTCTTCAAAGGGTGAATGGATAAGTAAATTGTGGTGCATCCAGAGCATGTTAATGGGCAATAAAAAGAAACAAGCTCTCAAGACACAAAAAGCATGGAGGAACATAAAAAGCATATTGCTTAGTGAAAGAAGTCAGTCAGTAAATGCTACATAGTATATAATCCCACCTATATGACATTCTGGAAAAGATAAAACTTACAGATAGTAAAAAGATTACTAGTAAAGAGATCAATCTTTGTTAGGAGTTCAGGGAAGGAATTAATAGGTAGCAGAGGTGATTTTTACCACGGTGAACTATTCTTTATGATGCTGTGATGGTGGATAACTGTCATTATATATTTGTCAAAACCATAGAACTTTCAGTATAACAGAGTGAACCATAACGTAAACTATGCAGTTTAATTATTAACAATGTATTAACATTAGTTCAGCTACGGTAACAAATGCACCATAGTAATGTAAGATGTTAGTAACAGTAGAAACTGAGGTTGGGAGAAAGGAGGTATATGGTAACTCTGTACTCTGCTCAATTTTCTGTGAACTTAAACTTCTCTAAAAAATAAAGTATATCAATTTTTATAAAAAAAAAAAAGTCCGCATGCCGCAACTAAGATCCTGCATGCCGCAACTAAGATCCCGCATGCCACAAATAAGACCTGGAGCAGCCTAAATAAATAAATATTTTAAAAAGTATGTTTGATAAAAATTCATCCAGAATACATAAAGAACTCATAAAACACAGTAACAAGGAAACAAATTACTGAATTAAAACAATGGGAAAAATATTTGGACAGATACCTCATGAAAGAAGATGTACAGATGGCAAATAAGCACCTTAAAAAGATGCTCAATATCATTAGTAATTAGGGAAATGAACATAAAAATCATAATAACATACCACTACACACCTATTCAACATTTGGCTATTGGTCAAAATGTTAAAAGCTTGCTATTGGTCAAAATGTTAAAAGCTTGCTATTGGTCAAAATGTTCTATTCAACATTTGGCTATTGGTCAAAATGTTAAAAGCCCTGTCAAACAAAGATGTGGAGGAACTGTAACTCTCATGCACTGCTGATAGGAATGTAAAATTGTACAACTTTACAAAAGTTTATTTAAGAAAGTGCCAAATATACACTTACTATGTGCTCCATCCATTTTACTAGTTATTAATCCAGAAGAAGTAAAAGCATATATCCACTCACTAATTTTCACAGCTTTATTTTATTTTATTTTATTTTTTTGCAGTACGCGGGCCTCTCACTGTTGTGGCCTCTCCCGTTGTGGAGCACAGACTCCGGACGCACAGGCTCAGCGGCCATGGCTCACGGGCCCAGCCGCTCCGCGGCATGTGGGATCTTCCCAGACCGGGGCACGAACCCGTGTCCCCTGCATCGGCAGGCGGGCTCTCAACCACTGCGCCACCAGGGAAGCCCCACAGCTTTATTTTTTATAGCCCCAAACTTGAAACATCCTAGATGTCATTAGCAGGTGCATTGATAAATTATGGTATACTTATATAATGGAATACTACTTGGCAATGAGAGGAAACTACTGATACATGCAACAAGGATAGATGTCAAAATAATTAAGCTAAGTTAGAGAATCCAGACTTAAAAGATTACATACTATAATTCCATTAATATAAAACACTAGGAAAATCAAAATAATCTCTAATGGCAGGAAGTAGATTAGTGCTTGTCTGGTTGGGCAGATGCAGGGGTAGGGGAGTAAGTGGAAAGGATTACAAAGGGACACAGGAAACAGGAACCTACTGTACAGCACAGGGAACTCTACTCAATATTCTGTAATAACCTATATGGGAAAAGAATCTGAAAAAGAATGGATATATATATATGGTATAGATGAATCACTTTGCTATACACCTGAAGCTAACACAATTGTAAATAAATGGTACTCCAATATAAAATAAAAATTAAATTTAAAAAAAGGGACACAAGGAGACTTCTGGAGGTGATGGATATGTTCATTATCTTGATTATGATGATGGTTCCTGGGTATGTACATATACCAAAACTTATTAGTTTGTACAGTTTAGATATGTGGAGGTTATTACATGTCAATTATACCTCAATAAAGCAGCTTTTTGGAAAACTGCATGGTCTTCCTTCAACATTCTAGTTGCCTGGCCTCATTGGGATCAGAACAAATTCTCCAGCCCTGTTTCAGCTTTATCTTTTCCCTTGTAATATACTTAACAGTTCATGATATATTTAGTACTCAAACTTGTAAGCAGTTAGTATAGCCACTATCCTAACAAACTATATATTCCTGACAAAGTAGAAATGTTCCCATTTGAATTTCTTTTTAATGACACATTACACAGGCTTTAAATGTCAGTCTTTGTATTTTCAAATGTGCAAAAACTAAAATGAAGTTTACATATAAGAGCAATCAACTCCGATAGCAAAAGACTGAATATCAGTTTCTGAAAATAAATTTTATATGAATCTTTTCTCCAGATAATTTTTTTAAATGTCTTTAACTGTGTCTTTAACTTTAAATTAAATTGTTTTAATTTTTTTATTTTTTATTGGAGTATAATTGCTTTACAATGTTGTGTTAGTTTCTGCTGTACAATGAAGTGAATCAGCTATATGTATATCTATAACCCCTCCCTCTTGGACCTCCCTCCCATCCCCCCACCATCACACCCATCTAGATCGTCACAGAGCACTGAGCTGAGCTCCCTGTGCTATACAGCAGGTTCCCATTAGCTATCTATTTTACACATGGTAGTGTATTTATGTCAAACCTAATCTCCCAGCTCGTCCCACCCTCCCCGTCCCCACTGTGTCCACATGTCCATTCTGTATGTCTGAGTCTCTATTCCTGCCCTGCAAATAGGTTCATCTTTACCATTTTTCTAGATTCCACAAATAAGTTAATACACGATATTTGTTTTTCTCTTTCTGGCTTACGTCACTGTATGCCAGTCTGTATGACAGACTCTAGGTCCATCCACATCTCTACAAACTACCCCATTTCGTTCCTTTTTTTTGACTGAGTAATATACCATTGTATATATTTACCACATCTTCTTTGTCCATTCATCTGTCGTTGGACATTTAGGTTGTTTCCATGTCCTGGCTATTGTAAATAGTGCTGCAATGAATTGGGGTACATGTGTCCTCTTGAATTATGGTTTTCTCAAGGTATATGCCCAGTAGTGGGATTTCTGGGTCATATGATAGTTCTATTTTTAGTTTTTTAAGGAACCTCCATACTGTTCTCCATAGTGGCTATATCAATTTACATTCCCACCAACAGTGCAAGAGGGTTCCCTTATCCCCACACCCTCTCCAGCATTTATTGTTTGTAGATGTTTTGATGATGGTCATTCTGACCAGTGTGAGGTGACACCTCATTGCAGTTTTTTTAAATTATTATTTATTTATTTATTTTAACATCTTTATTGGAGTATAATTGCTTTATAATGGTGTGTTAGTTTCTGCTTTACAAAAAAGTGAATCAGTTATACATATACATATGTTCCCATATCTCTTCCTTCTTGCGTCTCCCTCCCTCCCACCCTCTCTATTCCACCCCTCCAAGCGGCCACAAAGCACCGAGCTGATCTCCCTGTGCTTTGCGGCTGCTTCCCACTAGCTATCTACCTTACGTTTGGTAGTGTATATATGTCCATGCCTTTCTCTTGCTTTGTCACAGCTTACCCTTCCCCCTCCCCATATCCTCAGGTCCGTTCTCTAGTAGGTCTGTGTCTTTATTCCTGTCTTACCCCTAGGTTCTTCATGACATTTTTTTTCTTAAATTCCATATATATGTGTTAGCATATGGTATTTGTCTTTCTCTTTCTGACTTCACTTTGTATGACAGACTCTAGGTCTATCCACCTCGTTACAAATAGCTCAAGTTCGTTTCTTTTTATGGCTGAGTAATATTCCATTGTATATATGTGCCACATCTTCTTTATCCATTCATCTGTTGATGGACACTTAGGTTGCTTCCATATCCTGGCTATCGTAAATAGAGCTGCAATGAACGTTGTGGTGCATGTCTCTTTTTGAATTATGGTTTTCTCAGGGTATATGCCCAGTAGTGGGATTGCTGGTTCATATGGTAGTTCTATTTTTAGTTTTTTAAGGAACCTCCATACTGTTCTCCATAGTGGCTGTATCAATTTACATTCCCACCAATGGTGCAAGAGTGTTCCCTTTTCTCCATACCCTCTCCAGCATTTATTGTTTCTAGATTTTTTGATGATGGCCATCTGACCAGTGTGAGATGATATCTCATTGTAGTTTGATTTGCATTTCTCTAATAATTAGTGATGTTGAGCAGTTTTTCATGTGCCTCTTGGGTATCTGTATGTCTTCTTTGGTGGAATGTCTATTTAGGTCTTCTGCCCATGTTTTAACTGGGTTGTTTGTTTTTTTGATATTTAGCTCCATGAGCTGTTTGTATATTTTGGAGATTAATCCTTGTCCGTTGCTTCATTTGCAAATATTTTCTCCCATTCTGAGGGTTGTCTTTTCATATTGTTTATGGTTTCCTTTGCTGTGCAAAAGCTTTTAAGTTTAATTAGGTCCCATTTGTTTTTATTTTCATTACCCTAGGAGGTGGGTCAAAAAAGATCTTGCTCTGGTTTATGTCAAAGAGTGTTTTTCCTGTGTTTTCCTCTAAGAGTTTTACAGTGTCCAGTCTTACATTTAGGTCTTTAATCCATTTTGAGTTTAGTTTTGCGTATGGTGTTAGGCGGTGTTCTAATTTTCATTCTTTTACATGTAGCTGTCCAGTTTTCCCAGCACCACTTATTGAAGAGGCTGTCTTTTCTCTATTGTATGTTCTTGCCTCCTTTTCATAAATTAGGTCAACATATGTGCGTGGGTTTATCTCTGGGCTTTCTATCCTGTACCAATCATCTATGTTTGTTTTTGTGCCATACCATACTGTCTTGATTAATGTAGCTTTGTAGTATAGTTTGAAGTCGGGGAGCCTGATTCCTCCAACTCCGTTTTTCTCTTTCATTATTGCTTTGGCAATTCAGGGTCTTTTGTGTTTCCATACAAATTGTAAAATTTTTTGTTCTAAGTCTGTGAGGAATGCCATTGGTAATTTGATGGAGATTGCATTGAATCTGTAGATTGCCCTGGGTAGTATAGTCATTTTCACAATATTGATTCTTCCAATCCGAGAACATGGTATATTTCTCCATTTGTTTATGTCATCTTTGATTTCTTTCATCAGTGTTTTATAGTTTTCTGAGTACAAGCCTTTTGCCTCCTTTGGTAGGTTTATTCCTAGGTATTTTATTCTTTTTGTTGCAATGGTAAGTGGGATTGTTTCCTTAATATCTCATTCTGATTTTTCATTGTCAGTGTATAGGAATGCAAGAGATTTCAGTGCATTAATTTTGTATCCTGCAACCTTACCAATTCATTGATTAGTAGTTCTAGTAGTTTTCTGTGGCATCTTTAGGATTTTCTTTATATAGTATCATGTCATCTGCAAACAGTGACAGTTTTCTTCTTTTCCAATTTGTATTCCTTTTCTTTCTTTTTCTTCTCTGATTGCCATGGCTAGGACTTCCAAAATTATGTTGAATAAGAGGGGCGAGAGTGGGCATCCTTGTCTTGTTCCTGGTCTTAGAGGAAATGCTTTCAGCTTTTCACTGTTGAATATGGTGTTAGTTGTAGGTTTGTCTTATATGGGCTTTATTATGTTGAGGTATGTTCCGTCTCTGCCCACTTTCTGGAGGCCCTCCACACCTCTCCTGATCCTCTGATCCTGGAGAGCCCCTCCCTGCCCACCATTCCTCTTTGCCCCCCACCTTCCTCCTGCACCCCTAGGGCCCACGAGGCCTGGCGGGGGCCCCCAGAGAACAGAGGACTAGGCCTGGACTGTGACATCTTTATATAAGTGAATATAGATTGAAGAAGTAGCTATAAAACCTGAAATTTCCATGTTTCAATTCTTTTTTACCATGACTGTTAACATGATATAGTTAGGTATTGTGCACACTTCATTGTTTACTCTGCAATAAATTACTTCCCTCCTGACGAATAAATAGACAACCATCACCATGAGTTAGAAATGTTAGGCATTTGGCTATACCCTAGAATATAGTTCATGGCTTTTAAATATTGTGTGGGTGTGAAAGATTTTGAGTGACCATTGGATAAGCTACAGCATTCTACTTCCTTAAGCCATATTTGGGGATGTTTACTTATAATTATAGTCTTGCTCTAGGGCTTGCTATTTGGTGGACAAGATATTTTTCTGCTCATTCCTCAAGGATTCTTTCTGAATGCCACTTAAGAGTATGAACTTTGGATCCAGAATGCTTGGGTTTCTATATATTAAACTCTACCACCTTGGCAAGTTATTTAACATCAGTAAGCCTCAATTCCTTCATCTGAAAGATGGGGAAAATGTAATGAATAGAGCTCATAGATTATCTTTCAGGATTGAAAAGTTAATAAATGCAAGTAGAACTGTACCTTGCATGCAGTAAGTAATATATAACAGTTAGCTTTCCAGTTGGTATCATCATTTATTGTTATAATTGATTTTATTGTGATTGTGGAGTAGGTTCTCGTGGAAACCAAAAATATCATGTGTTTGGGAATGACCTTATGTTTAGTTATTCATCTTTTGTACTTATGACATTCAGTCAGAATTATTATGTCAATTTAGGGATTATCACACCTGGTTTTCATTTCTGTTGGTCCTGAGGTACTGAATTCATCAGAATTGAGCACTTTGAGAATAAAATTGAGATTGATGAATAAAGGATTTTTTTTTAATCTTCTAGGAATAAAATTTTTGTAGCCACCAGTATTCATTTGGTTTAAAGCACAAGGAAAAATTGTGCTTTATAAAATGGATTACTATGTTCAACTGTTATTTGAGTTCCTGAGAATTACTGCCTAAGCTTAGATCTGTGGTCCATCTAGACTAGCATTTGCTCTTGGATAGGTTCTCAAGGAGAGAACATGGGTAAATCTACAAGAACTAACAGAAGCCCCACCCAAAATTTTTTTTAATATTTTTCTGCTTTTCTTTTCATGCCAGCATGGCCCTTTGGTTTTTGGTTTTTGTTTTTTTGTGGTACGCGGGCCTCTCACTGTTGTGGCCTCTCCCATTGTGGAGCACAGGCTCCGGACACGCAGGCTCAGCAGCCATGGCTCACGGGCCCAGCCGCTCCGCGGCACGTGGGATCTTCCCGGACCGGGGCACGAACTTGCGTCCCCTGCATCGGCAGGCGGACTCTCAACCACGGCGCCACCAGGGAAGCCCCCTTTGGTTTCTTTAAATCATTTAGGAGAGAGGTTCTGTCCCAAGAACTCCAGAAATAGCTGGGGAGATTAGTATTTAGTCATTGTGAACATGAGCCGGGAAAAACAGAAAATGTTTAAAGATAGTTTATTGTTAGTATATTATATTTTAAGGTTGTTTATTGTTTCTTTGTTATTGTTAAGCTAATATATTCTGGCCTTAGAATATTCATGCAATTCAAAAATGTACGGTGTATTAATTCCAAGTCCTCTGTATTCTCCTTCCTCAGCAGTAACTAGTTAACTTTGTATATTACTCCAGTTTTTTTTCTATGCAGATCTAATACTTTAATTTTTAGGATAGTAGGTTAATACTATACATATAATTTTTACAACTTTATTTTCTTACTTAATAATATGTATCCTGTACTTTCCAGGGGATTACATGTATATATTAACGGCATCCTTTTTAATGTTCATTCAGCATTTTAGTGTGCGGATATATCAATTTATTTATTCAATCCCTTATTGATACATGTCTGGGTTATTTGTAATTTTCTATTACAAAATATACTGCAGTGAATATCCTTGTACACATAATTTTGAATGTGTTTGCAAGTTCTATTCCCTAAAGTGGAAATGTATGCTCAAAGAATAAAAAAAATTTTAAATGGTAGATACTGAGAAATCAGAGGTGCTTGTTGAGAGAAAAAAGTAACTCATAACATTAATAGTAGATACTGACAGTGGGAATGGCAGGCTTTGCTTTGCCCTCACTTGAGGTAGCTCCTTGTGTAAACAGTTAATAGTGATTTCTAGAACTTAAAAAAATTAACAGTTTCCCTGACTCCTCATTCATATTTGTTCTTTCCATTTATTCATTGGTCCTTAGAATTAGATAGGGAAGGGGATGCATGGAGGTGGAAGAAAGTATGGATACTGACTTTCTCATTTTACAGAGATACAATCTAAAGTAGTGGATCAAGTAGAGATTATAATTATTATTCAACGTTAGAAAGGTAATATACAGAAGAACTAAAGATAAAAACACGGCTAAGAAAAACTTTAAAGGATGTAGTGTAAATGAGCTAAATTGTATATCTTTCATAGGGAGGAAAATACTGGATTTTCCTTAACAAATCTGTAACTGTAATTACAGAAGAAATAGAGGTCTAAACATATAATTTAAAGTTTTGGAGGTAACACTGAATAACTAAAGTCAGAAATAGAGAAGAAAGTTTACCTCTGAGGAGTGAGATTGGTAGTAGGGAACGGAGATGTTTTTATTTTTCATTTTATTTCCTCCTTTAAATGTTGATATTTCTAGTTCTGTGTTTATTGATTACTTTCCAAATAATATAGAAAATAGATTAAAAAAGGAAAGCTGAAGCTATAACTCCATGATGGGATAATTAAGACAGTTGTGGAAAACAGCAATATCAACGTCAAATCAGTTAGTGGGACAATAATAGACTTAGGGGTGTTAGTTATATAGCTTATGAGTCCATTTATAAACTTTCCATATCAAGAAAGTTTATACCGTATAGTAGTTTAATAAGAAATAAACCTACTTAATTTGAGTTATAGAATTCAACTCATGACAATACATAGATACATTCATTCATTTGACAGACATTCATGAGTGGAGTAAGTTCATACTGTTATTTTTCTATGCCTGTCTCTGATGTGCTTTAAGATGTTGTATAGGAAAGCTCTCAGTGAGTTTCTGTTGAGTGAACTCTTAAAAACTCTCCTCCTAAAACTTAGTGTCTCCTTGAAGAGATTTTCTATCAGTCCTTCTCTTTTCAGCCTCACTTCTCTCATTTTTGGTAATACCCAGTGTTTCCTATTCCTGAGCTACTACCAGTCAGCCTGCTTCTGAGTGAGGTTTCTGCTTTGTTCATGCTAAATCAGTTACTGATTCATCCACCTGCTTTCTAACATCCAAAATTTTGTTGGTATCTTTTCCAGTTTTTTTCTCAGTATGTCTATACCTTTTTATATTCCTTTCCTGCCATTCCTCTACTATTCAATCCACCAAGTTTAATCTAAGGTCCAGTTTTATTTTTACAAGTGTCAACTAAAAAACCATTCCATACCAGAATAATCACTGATGCATTAGTAAAGCAACAACATGAAGTGACTGCTCTTAAAATGAGACATGCATAATGATGAAACTGCTTTGTTGATATGTTCTGACCTAGACCTCTAACAAGAGAATCATTCTTTTGTCAGAGGATTGGATTTGGCAAAAACTTTAGTTAAATACACCTTTCTCCTACTTCTCCTTTTTTGGAATGAAGGAAAGTTCTAGTGGTTTTCAATGCAAGAAAAGTTGCATCTTTCTGGTTTCTTTTGAAGAACTCAAAGTAAAATGTGTGATTTCTACAGAGGGCAGAAGAATTCCTTATTGTTTGGGGAGAAGCTGGGTGATGGTGATAATAATAATTACTATTATTTATTGATTGCTTCTGTGTGCAATTTATTTTATAAACAGTGTCTTTTATTAATCCTCAAACTGCCATAAGTAGTTATTATTTACTCCTTTTTACAAAGGATGAAATAACTTTTCTAAGGTTAAGTAATTTGCCCAAGGTTACACAGTGAGTGTTGGGCACATTATCAAATGACTCTAAAATCCATTCTTTTCCCACTTTTCCACCTTGTTAGACTCATACTATTTTAATAACAGCAACAATGATAGCTGATAGTTATATAGCACATAGTCTCTACTAGATGCTGTTTTATACGCTTTATATATATTGACATATTTAATTCTCGTCCCTTAACCTTATGAGGTAAGCACCATCATTATCCTCTTCTATGGAGGTCAGGGAGAGTAAGTAACTTGCTGAAGGTCAATTAGTTACGGCTATAGTGATGTGGACCAGGATTCTAAGACAGTTGTTTGGTTGTTATTGGAGTAGATGAGAATGTTTATATTTGTTCTCATTGATTGCTGAGTCTGTTAAAAGGGCTCTAAACTTTAAAAACAGAAAGTAAATAAATATTTGGGTTCTTTTTTCTTTAAAGCTATGAGAAGATAACATGAAGCAATAAACGTCTTGCCACAGCTTAAGGTTTCTAGTTAGTATACCAACCCTTACCAAGAAAAAGTAATTAAATAGTGGGGGAGCAGGAGAAAGGGGAGGTGTTTTTGTATTAGAGTTCTGGCATTAACATTTGCAGATTGAGAAAAGCTCAAGAATTTTCTCTGAAGTACCCTGTTTATTTTGCTGTACTCTTTAATGTTGTTTCTAATTCCAAGAGAGACTATAATATATATTTCATCCATCCTTAACTATACCAAGAGGCTGAAGATAGCATGCATTATCTTGGCAATGTTTTAGGAGAAAACTCCCATGTCTAGAGTTAGACATTTCGATCTGTTCGAGTACTGCCTGTGTCTAACCTGGACATACACACTGGCTTTGCTTTCCTGTTATGTCTGTGACACTGTAAGACATTCATATAGGAGGAAGCCACTCTAGGGTTCCTGGATGATGCTTTGACTTTGCCGTATTAAATGCCTTGCTTCTTATTAGGCTTGTCCCCTTCTCCCCTCACTCCCTCTCCCAAAAAGTTGCTTTAAAAGGAAGAATAATAAAAGTATTTTGGTCTCTTTCTCCATAACCAGATTGACCCACTGACAGTCTGACTTTATTAGTTCAGACACTTGGCTATGAAAAATTCCTTTTTCATCCTGATTATTGTTTATTTTAACACTTTTGATTTAAGAATGAATGTATTTAATTGCTCTTTATTTTTTGTTATTAACTTACTAAGGTTTTATGATTTGTGCAGCTAGTTCCTATGACTTTCATAGAAGCTTATACTTCTATGACACATAAAAGACATTTTAGAAAGTTTATACTCCTGCCTCGTTGAGGTAAGCCCCCTATAGCCTACCTTTCCTGCTGATTAGAACTAAAAGCTCTGGACAAAATATAAAAGCAACTACATAAATAATCAAAAGCAGACAGTTGGTGCTGGGAAATTAAAACCTGGAGGGGCAACTAATTTGGGGTGCGTTTCCTAGTGTTTTATTTTGTTTTGTTTCTTTTTTCCCGTGGTTTTGCCCCCAGTTATGGAGCTGGGCAACAGTGGCTCTGGCAATTAAAACTCTGATAGAAACCTCATTTTTCTATCCAGAGAAATCAAGTAAATGGGTCCTGCATTTAATAGTATGGGGGAGGGATCTTTATGTTTTTTCTACCTTTCCCAGCTTTGCTCCTAAGACAGACCCAGTTGCAAGGCTGCAGCTATAGTAGAAGTGCTACAAGAGAAACCCTGTCTTTCCTGCCAGATAACCCAGAAAGGGGCATCTGTGATGAAGACTAAGGAGGACATCTTAGAAAAAAAAGAGAGCTGGGGAGGGTGTCCCCTCATTTTGTGTATAACCAGCACAAGTACTAGTTTGTGCATGTGTCAGACAAACCCACAACAGCATACCACAGTCTTTGAGAACTGGCCTTCAGTTAGAACCACTCCTCAGAGGAGGTGAGGAAGAACTTGTGGTCTGAACCTAACTGACCTGATTGCCTGTTAAAACAGACAAACAAATCCTCTAGCAGATTATAAAAGATCAAAGGACTGACAGCCAATACAGCATAACATTAAAATGTCCAGGGTATGATTCAAAATTATGCTGCCTACAAAAAAACCAGGAAATTATAAACAATTCTCAAAGGAAAAGAGAGATGCCGACCCCAGGGTCACCCAGATTTTGAAATTTATCAGGGAAAGACTTTGAAGAAGCTTTTATAGCAATTCTGCGTGGCATAAATGTAAACACTTTAAATTAATTTCTCAGTAGAGAAATAGAAACTATTAAAAACAACCAAATGGAAATTTTGGAACCAAAAAAATACAGTATCCGAAATAAAAAATTCACTGGGTGGGCTCATCAACATAGTGGAGTGACAGAAAAAAAAAAGTCAGTAAACTTAATGATAGATCAATAGATATTTTTCAACTTTTAAAACAGAAAGAAAAAAGAAAGATTGGGGAAAAAAATGAACAGAGCCTTAAAACCTAACTTATGTCCAGAAGGAAGAAAAAGATTACGTACAAAAAGCTGGAAAGAATAACCAATTCTTAAGGGAGAAGTCAGCCTCTGCCAAAAAAGAGTTAAGTCTTTTATATAAGACACAAATCAAGGTAAACTTTCTTTTTAAAATCTTGGGAGCCTTTGCAAGGATATGCTCAAGAATGTCAGTTTGCACAAAATTGTCTTGCAAATAAAGTACTGAAACATTTTCTGTCACAGAGAATGCTAGTTGCCTACCTATTATCTATTCTTCCCTTATTCCTTCTTAAATGAATGCCAGTCTTACTGAGAGTAACAGTGTCGCAGGATAAAACCCGCATTACCCAGCCTCTTTTGCAGATGGGGTGGCACTGGGATACAGGTCTGGCCAGTGAGATGTAAGTAGAATTTGTGCCATGGGGTTTCTAAGAAACTCCCTTAGGAGGGCCCGGGGGTGGGGGTGGGGTGGGAGTGTAGCAGGCTCCACTGTCTGCTGCACTCGATTTTATGCCTCTTTTCATCCTTTGTCCAGTCTCTTTTTCCCCTATGGCAGCGGTTCTCAACCAGGGATGATTTTGACCCCCAGGAGAAATTTGGCAGTGTCTGGAGACATCTTTGGTTTTTACAACTGACAGTTGCTAGCAGCATCTAGCAGGTAGAGGCCGTGGGTATTGCTAAACATCCTACAGCGTACAGGACAGTCTCCCACCACAAAGAATCATCTTGTCCAAATGTCAAGAGGCCAGATTGAGAAGCTTTGCTCTATGGAATGCTGACCTGATGTTGCAGATTAAATAGCCATTTTGTGAGTAGAAGGTGGCAAGTCCATGTCTGAACAAAAATATAGAAGGAACTGAAGTCCTGATGACATTGTGACACTGCTGTAACAGCTGCAGACTGTGTTCTTCCAGAGGCTTCATTACAAGAAAAAGAAAACACCTAATTTATTTAAGCTAATGGATTTCTCTTTCCTTACTCATTTACTAACTGGTAGAGTATTTATTTAGAAGTTGTTAGTCATAAAGATTAGGGCAGCTAAAATATAAATAGTAATGAAGAGGTCTTAGGTATTGAAAAGAATAAGGAAGAGCTTATGTTTATCTGGGCAAAGAGGCATTTGAAGAAAGTATCTTTTTCTAAAGATTATCTTGAAGGGAGTTGTACCATTCTGTGGGTTTTTTTAATGAAGAACTTTTCTGTTGTTACTATAACATATTTCATTCTAGTGCCATAATTTGGTCTCCTCAGCTTCCACTAGATCTGTAGTTAGCTTGGATCACATAGGGACTTAACTACCTGAGTCTCCATTGCCTGGGGTTGCAGATCCATTAAAGGGAAAGTGATGGAGGTTAAGCATTGTATATACTATGGAAGGATAAGAGGTAATGTTGGTTGAGCTTTGGGGGATCCCTTTCTGATTATGGGGGCAACATCAAAGCTAAAACACCATGTCTAGCCTTGGAATTCAGTTAAAATGATGCTGTCATTTGAAATCATGCCACACTAAGATCTAAGGAACTAAAGCTGTTTGTTCTGACCAAAAATAGGATAGAGGTATAGCAATCATTGATGGAAACAAAAAATGGAAAATTCAACATAAAAAATTCCCTAACCATGAAATTGCCTCATGTTCTCCAGAAAATGGTATTTCTTTGCTTTAAAAATGCTGGTTTGAAGCTGTCGCAGAGCAATGCCATACTTACCTAAATTATAGGGACCCTTTAAGTAGCCATTTGTGGAATACAAGAAACTTAGTGCACTTGTAAATTTATACCTGTGACAGCCTGATTCTCACTGCAGAATTCTAGGGGTGAAAAACACCCCCAAACCTTCTAATCCATTCCCTTACTATTGTGGGAAATTGTATATCAGTAAAAGATACAGATTGTACCCTAAAGGGTTTCAATCTAATGAAGCTAACAGTAAACATATACTGGGTCTGTCCACTAACATCTCAAAATTAGTGTGACTAAAATTGAACTCTTGATTTCCCTTCCAAACCTGTAACTCTCTCATCTGCCTAGCTCGGTAATTGGCATTCCTATTCTTTCTGTTTCTCAGGAAAAATCTTTGAAGTCATAATTGACATTTTTCTTTCTCTCTCACCCCCAGAGCCAATCCATCACCACATCCAGCCCATTCTAAACATATCACAACTAATACCATTGCTTACCGCCTTCACTGCTTCCACCCTAGTCCAGGTCCACTTTTTACCAGGATTACCTCCTAGATTTTTACCCAGGTGAAATGAAGACCTATATTCACATGAAAACCTATATGTGAGTATTTACAGTGGCTTTATTCATATTCCTTAAAAACTGGAAACAATCCACATGGCCCTACTCAGCAAAAAAAGGAACGGACTGTTAACATACACACTACATACCTGAATCTCCAATGCATTATGCTAAGTGAAAGAAGCGAGACTCAAAGAGTGAGTCCATTTATATGACATTCCTGAAGAGGAAAACTACAGAGACAGAAGCAAATCAAGAATTTTTAAGGCTGATTACAAAGCATGAGGAGTTTTTTTGGTATGATGGAACTCTCTTGATTATTATGGTGCTTACCCGACTGTACTCATTTCTTAAAACTTGAAAAACCATAGACTTAAGGATGAATCTTATTGTACATAAATTGTATCTTAATTCAGAAAAAAAAAAGAATTCATTGTTAGTAAGAGCAGAAGACTTGTCAGTCAGAGTTCAGTGTGGGAAACAGAAACCATTCAAGATATTTTAAACAAGAAGGAATTTTATATACTAGGAATAAAAGCTTTGGAAGGGCCTAAGAAGCGATTTTATGTTGGACTTCGGGTGGTGACTTCAGAACAATATAGAACTTATATACTCAGGGCATAATGCTCTGAGACCATCACTGGAGCTATGCTGGAATCCAGAACAAAGCATCTACTGCTGCTGCACTGGTCTCTGGACATCCAGGAAACCACAGAATAGATTCCCACCAGTGAGACCAAAAGGTTAGGAAGCCAGGTCAACAAGCCATTGGTGCTTCTGCTGCTGCCACACTGCTGCTTCTTTCCCCAAAAAACTGAAAAATGTTCCCTATTTTGTTAATGCTGGAGAGAATTCTCATGTTTTCACCATTGTCCTTGCCAGCAGAGACAAACAAAGAAGACCCCCAAAATCATGTGAAATAAGCAGAACCTAATTGACATCCAGAGCTCTGGCTAATAGAAGGGAGTCTGTAGTTTCCCACATTTTATAATTAAATGGAGTGTGGAGTAAGCCATGCGTCAGTGGTCAGCACAATATCTAAGCTTCCATCAATAAGGGACTGCTTAATGAATTATGATATGTTATACAGTAGATGAAGGATTTACCCAGGTGGCGGGTATTCTGTAAGCTGGAGTATATAATTGCACTGTTGAGTCTTGGTTAATAAATTCTGGTGCTTTAAATATAGAGCTCTTACATCTAACTGTACTGAAGTCAATATATTGCAGTTTCTATAATCCTACTTTTAAATTTGTGTAGCAAACATTGCTATTTCTTTAAGATAGTTAAATAACTTCTCTTTTTCAAAATTAATTTGAAAGATTACAGGACAAGTTAGACTTCCTAATATCGAGAATGCCATACATAAATTTAGAAAACAAGAATTTTTCGAAATGGTAAATAATATAGAAGAGATCTTTAACAACTTTCTACATGAGGCAGATCAGCTACAGATAAAGGACTAAGTTTATATAGAATATGTAGTAGAACACAGCCTTATCTCTTGGCTGTGAAATGCAAATGTTGCCTTCCAAGTGGCATGTGGATCACTGTTCTCAGAGGAATGCCCTGATGGCATCCTCTCACATATCACCTACGACATAGCTGGTGTACATGCACACTCCTGTGTGTACGTACACCACCAGAATGGGTCTGAGTAGACTCACTGCAAACTTAAAGCTCCAGGGAGAAGTATTTTAGTTCGTGGACACAAGCCTGTTAAGTTCGGCCCTCTCTCACCCCCACAAAATAAAGTTCAAGTTAAAAAGTATCTTTAAATAAAAAATAAGCTATTTTATCTTAAAGTGTACGAGCAGTGCGCTTAGAGTGAATTGCCTCAGAAACTAAATGGCCAGACTTCCTCTAACAGATTTTAATTATTTTTATAGTTTTTCCCAAATGAAGACTCACAATAGCCATTTTAAGTAAACTAGAGCAATTCTTTCATCTTCATTGCAAGCTTCAGACCCTAAACAAAGCATGAAGCTGGGCAGTGCACTGTTTAATTTTCAGAGTGGATTTTTCATTATGTTTTATGATAACTTTTTATTTTTATCAAGTTGCATGTCAGCCTTCTGTTTAGACTTAAGAAGATTTATGGCAAATGATCTGGGTGTTTATTTGGACAAACATGCAATAAATCAGTCTACTGTTTCAATAAAATGTTATTAATAGAACACATTATTCTGTTCAGTATTATGTTATCTTTAAAATTAAGCAGAACATTAGTGGTAGTGAAACTAGTTTCAATCAATACATTCCTGTAATGAAACCTACTGTATAAGAAACTTCTTTTTAAGGAGGAAAAATGTCCTTAACACAACTACCAACTACCAACTTCTGACTCTAGAGATGGCATTTCAGTTTCTAAAAATTATTTGGTAGGATTTCTTTGTGTTTGTTTTGGTGTTAAGATAGTTTCCTGAAAGTTACCTTGCAGCAGTTAGTGCGTAAATGTTCCTTAAACGCTTTTTTTTTTTAATTGAAGAATTTAGTTGGCACTTGACCTGGCAGAGACCCACCCAGGTGTGTGCTTCAGTGAAATTGAGGTCAGAGCTGCTGTTGACACTCAGGAGTATAAGAATTGCCAATTTCTCTTCTGATCGTATAGAATTTCTGGTTAAATTTATTAATGGAGTATAGATAGAGGATATAATTTTAATTTTTCAAAATTCATATAATAATGAGAATTTACTAGGAGTGAGCCCCGATTTAAATCCTCTATCACCCACTATACTCCCTATTAAAATTTTAGAATGACGGCTTTAAATTCAAAGGTGGCTAAAGTCTCAGGGTGGTACTGTAGTCTTAGGAGAACTTCACTGCACAGGGACTGACGGGTTGTTTCTGTTGCTGTCTTCTGTTTAGATAGCAAAGTGCCTTGAGAAAAGGCTGCTATTTGATAATGCCGTGGGAAATTAAAGACCTTTGAATGTTAAATTGTGTATATTTTCCAGTGGAAAATCTCTTAAAACATACTTTATGCTTTTGCTTGGTACACAGTATTGTCATCACACAGCAGTTTAAGGAATCTGGAGACTGGTTGGAATTCCAAGTTTACTCCTTTACTTCTGTGGTTTTATATTTTTAATCTGAATGTAAGAAATAGAGATTATCTTACTGTGGTTTTATTCTCATTAAATTGTTAAGAAGTGGTTTTGGGAGATGAGAGTTATGTTAAGATGAAAAAATAATTATGAAAATCTAAGCCATCATACATATTCTACTGGCTTAGGATAAAGTTTCCATAGTCCATCAGGCAAATAATTTGATCATGTTGCTGTAAGACTTTAACAGTAAACAAGCGAGTTCTAATACATTCTTTGAATACCACTGCTAACATTTAAATGCAGATGGTTATCATATTTTTTCATACCAGTAGGAGACTACTTAAAATCTGCGTTGGAGTGAAGCATAAGGTAGCAAGCAGTACACTTGATTCTGGTTTTTATCTTTCTTAGTTCCACCTCAGAACTTTTAAATGCTACATTTCTGAAGGAAGGTTCATTTTTGTGTTATGACTGTGAACACCTGTGAACCACTGGGCTTAATTTGTTTACAGCTGACAGTGATTGTGTGTGGAGACTGTGGCAGCAGTTGGCAAGGAGCAACTGACCATTTCGTTATCTCTGCATTGTCTTATTTTTCTTGTTTCCCCAACATTTTAACATCATCTATGTTTTGTGAAGTTATTTGTAGGTTTTTTTTTTTTCCCTAGTAGTTATCTGGTTTGGTATTAAGGTAATTCTGGCTTCACTAAATGAATTGGAAATTGTTTCTTCCTTTTTCTATTTTCTATCTATGTGATATTATAATTTCTTTAATTGACATGGAGGTATTAAGATGTTCTCTTTTATCTTCAGTCAGTTTTGGTAATTTCTGTCTTTTAAAGGATTTGTACATTTCATAAGTTGTCATATAAGTAGCATGAAGTTGTTCATAATATTCCTTTTTCAACTTGATGATGTCTGTGGCATTGCATCTGTGTGCCCCTTTTTCATTTTGATGATTTGTATCTTTTTTCTTGATCAATCTTATTGATTTTTTAACAAAACAGCTTGTATTAGATTTTCTCTATTGTTTGTTTTCTATATCATTTATTTCTGGCCTTATGTTAATTTTTCCTTCTATTTATTTCAGTTTTAATTTGCATTTCTTTTTCTAACTTCCAAGATTGACATTTAGATCATTGGTTTGGGACTTTATTCTTTTCATTTAAAATTACAGATTTACACATTTAAACATTTAAAGTTATAAACATTTAATGTTATAAATTTCCCTCTGAGAACTCCTTTACCTGCATCCCACACTTTCTTATGTTGTGCTTTTTTTTTTCAAAATATTTTCTTTTTTTTTTTTTTTTCGGTACGTGGGCCTCTCACTGTTGTGGGCTCTCCCGTTGCGGAGTGCAGGCTCAGTGGCCATGGCTCACAGGCCTAGCCGCTCCATGGCATGTGGGATCTTCCCGGACCGGGGCACGAACCCGTGTCCCCTGCATTGGCAGGCGGGCTCTCAACCACTGCACCACCAGGGAAGCCCCAAAATATTTTCTAATTCCCTTTGTGTTTTCCTCTTTGAACGGTTTATAATCATTTATAAATTTTTCTTAATTTCAAATTTTTGCAGATTTCTCAGATAACTTTCTGACATTTATTGCTAATTTAATTCCTCTGTGTCAGAAAATGGAGTCTCCACAATTTCAATATGTTGAAATTATTGAGACTTGTTTTATATCCTGTGATATGACCTATCTTGCTGAATAGTTCATCCACATGTAAAAGTAACCTAATCTACAATTATTGGATGGAGTAGTCAATATATAGCAATAGGGTCAATGTTTTTATAGTATTTGTTCAGGTCTTCTATATACTTACTGATTTGGGGTCTGTTTTTTCTGTCATTAACTGAGAGCTTTGAAAGCTCCAAATATGATTATGGATTTATTTTTCTTTTTATTTCTATCTTTCCTTCACATATTTTGAATTTCAGTTATCAGATGCCTTTGCATTTAGGATTGTAATGTCTTCTTGGTGCATTAAGTTCTTTCATTTTGTAACATGCTTCTTTGTCCCTGATAATATTACTTGTTCTGAAATACCTTGTATGATATTAATATAGCCACTCCAGCTTTCTTATAATTAGAATTTGTAGAGTATATTCTTCTCCATCCTTCTAGTTTTCCCTATCTTTGTCTTTATAATTAAAGTAGGGTTCTCATAGTTGGATTTGGCATGTAGTTGGCTTTGGTTTATAATCCTGTCTGATATCCCTGGCTTTTTATTGGAGTGTTAGTATCTTTTACACTTGATTAATTATCCAATATGGTTGGGTTTAAATCTACCATCTTGTAATTTATTTTCTGTTTTTCACCAATTTTTCAGTTTTTCTTTAGTTTTTCCTGCCTTTTTCTTATTAATTTTTATTGGAGTATAGTTGCTTTATAATGTTGTATTAGTTTCTTCTGTACACCAAAGTGAATCAGCTGTATATATACATATGTCCCCCCTTCTTTCCCATTTAGGTCACCACAGAGCACTGAGTTTCCTGTGCTATACAGTAGGTTCTCATTAGTTACCTATTTCATACATAGTAATGTATATATGTCAACAGTTTTAGCATTATCTCTACTTGGGGCTCATTTTTTTGTTTTTGTTGTCTTTTCTTTTTTGCCTCTTTGATCAGGTCTTTATTCAGAATTAACTGTCCGAAATGATCTGACCTTTATGGAATGCACAAATTAAAGTTTATGCAGCAGGCTTCTTTTCTTCTGTGGTGGGTTTCTTTTCTGTGGGCTTCTTTTCAGCTGGCGGTTTTTTGGTCACTGCAGCCTTTTTCCCCACAAAAGCCTTCTTCTTAACACCAGCAGCCTTCTTTCCTTTCTTCTCCACCACAGGCTTCTTGCCCAGAACCCCTTCCTCATCCGATATGGCTGCTAACGCTTCTGCTGCCTTATCCATCCGGAGTTTGTGATTCTTCTCCTAGAGAAGAATTATGTCCATCCAGTGCATGGTCTTTGCATATGGGTTTAGCTTCAGCGTGATTCTCAGGTTTTTCAGTGGATTCTTCTTCTGGACTCACAGATGAATCTGTGTGGTGTTCTGAGGGCTCTTTGGATCTCTGGGCTTTTCAAGATTCTGCAAAGGTCTGTTTTGAGTATCTTGCACATGGGAAGGTTGTAGTTGCTCTTGAAGGAGGCAGCTTCACGCCAAATGCCATACAGATCATCTTACTTGTGGAAAGTACTTTCAGTCCAAAGGCAGAAATGTCCCATGTGCTCATCAGGAGTAAGTTGCAAGATGTTCAGTTTGCTTACACTAAGCAGAGTAATTCCAGGGATGTTTCTGAAGGCCTCAGTGATACCGTTGTCCTCATTATAGATGATGCAGGGTTCCCTACCCTGGATATGACACAGTTTCTCATTTTGCCTTTGCCAGCTCTCATTTGCTGTGAGCCATAGACCTTTTTGAAATCATTCCATGCCTTAAGAAGGCCTGTTAGATTTCTTAAGAAGCAAAACAGCCTCCTTGTTCTTCTTGTAGCCTTCAGCTTTATCTTCAGCCACCAAAGGAAGTTCAGGAATTTCCTCAATACAATGACTTTTAGACATAACCAGTGCTGATAAGGCCGAGGCATCCAGAGCAGAGCAGATGGCATATCACTTCTGTGTTGTGTTCACTCTGCGGTGCCAATGTTGCCAGGTTCTGGTTGGCACAGACATGTGGCCCCCATGATACTTATTTCCAAAGGCACCCTGGCCAGAACAGTCAGTCCAACTGCCTCGAACCCTGGAAACTTGAGCCAGAGCCTAGCCAGCACCCAAAGACTCAGCACTGGTTTGATGACCTGCTAATTCACTGACAGCATAGGGTTATCTGCTGTGTTTGTGCAAGTTGGTGTGAACAGAGTTCACAATATCTGGTTGAGCAGGAGCCTTGAACACAGCAGGTAAAGTGACATTTATGCCAGATGACTCCTCCTTTTAAGAGAACACTGATATCAGTGGATGAGCACATGCCACGGCAGTGAGAGGAGAAGACTACGCTCCTCTCGACCTGGCGGCTCCCATGGGAAAAGCTTGGGCTCATTATCTTTGTTTTAGGTAAATTTTAAATATGAAAAGATATTGCTTATATTTCCATTTTCTGGAAGTCTTTATTCGTTTGTTTCCAAGTTTCCATTTAGTATTATTTTATTTATACCTGAAGATATATGTTTGTTTGTTTGTTTATGGCCATACAGATTATCTGGTAATAAATTCTTCTGTCTTTTGTTTGTGTGAAAATATCTATTTCACTTTCAATTTTAAAGGAAATTTTTATACAGTTCTGGCTTAACAGTGTGTTTTTGTTTTCTATTCACCACTTCTAAAATATTCTATAATTTCTTCTGGTTGGTATGTTTTTTTCTAATGAGATTTTAAAATAAGATTCATTCTTATTCTGTTTCTTTGTATGTCATGTGTTTTTTAATCTTCCTGCTCAAGAACTTTCTATCACTAGTTTTTAGCAAGTTGATAACGGTGCCCCTTGGTGTTCTTTGTGTTTTTCTGCTTGAGTTTCATTGAGCTTCTTGGGTCTGTGGGTTTATAGATTTTATTAAATTTAATATTTTAAATCATCATTTCTTCATATATTTTTTCTATCTTCACCTCTGCTGTCACTGCAATTACATGTATCACTTGTATCATTCCACAAGTTACTAAGGCTTTGTTCCCCAATCTTAATTTTTTTCTCTGTGTGTTTCAGTTTGGATAGTGTCTATTTCTGTGTCTTCAAGTTCCTTAAGCAACATCTAATCTCCTGAAACTTTTACTGCATGGAGTTAACATTTTAGATTTGTCACTTTTCATCTATTGACTATCATTTGGTTATTTTTTATATCTTATTATTATGTTCATGTTTTTCTTTAAATCTTTAATTATGTTGGGCTTATTTATAATAGATTTTTTAAAATCCTCATATGCTAATTTGTCATTTCTGGGTTTTTTCCTCTTGATTGACTAGTCAAATTTCATTGTATGTCTTGTAATTTTTTATTGGCTGTTCGTTAGTGTGTATGTTACATTAATGAGTATCTAGATTTTGTTGTCTTCCTTTGTAGAGTGTCCTAGCGGGCATTTAAGTTATTGGTAGATCTTGACTTCTCAGAAGCTTATGTTTAGGCTTTATTAGGACTAGTCTGTAGGCTAGATTTTTCTCTAACAACCATTTAGTTAGCTCTTTCTGGGTTCTCAATAGGACTGAATATCCTGGGATCAGCTATGACTTTCTCATTCTGACTGGTCAAAACTTGTACACCTCCCTGTTCCGTGTGACTTCTGGGAACTGTTTTACTTCCAACTCCCTGGTTGTTCTTTTCCCAGGCTATCGCAGTTTAGCTCTACACATGTGCAGTCTTGGCATTCAGCAAAAACTCAAACGGCCTATGTGCCGATTACTCAGCTATTTTTCTGAATAGCTCTCTCTTCTCTGGGACTCTGTTCTGTAACTTGTAGCCACCTCAGCCTCCCTGAACTCCGATCTCTGTCTCCGTAATTCACCAAGACTTTTGTGTTCTGCTTAGCACTACCCTCCCTCTAGCGTAGTCTGGGATGTTTGTCCAAACAGAAATGAAGGACCATTGTATGGCTTAGCTCATTTGCTTGCCTTCTTCCAGGGATCATATACCTTTACTAGCTGCTGTCCAATGTCTGAAAACAGTTGTTTTATATATTTTTTCTAGTTTGTAGTGGACAGGTAAGTGTATCCCCCTCTATAATACCCCAAAATGGAAATTTTCATTGAAACTATCTTTTAAATGTAGTTTTTAAATTTTAGCATACAAATTTAATGGTATTCTTAAGAAAACAAAGAGGCTTTATAGGAGGGAGAAAGTGTATTGTGAGCATAACAAATGCAGAGTAACAAAACCTTATAGGAGATATAGTATTGAATGCTTTTTGCTGTTTTAAAGAAGGTAAAAATATAACCTTATGGACCAGAAAAATACTTAACTGAGAAAATTTAAGGGAAGAGAAGATACATTGTTGTCAGATTTATTGTAACTTGTAATTAAAGCCCAAATTGATGTGTAATAGGAATCTTGTAAAGAATACTTATTTTGAGAGTCCAAAGTAATAAAAGAGAAATAGAGATTTAAATAAGAACTACAGAAATATAAATATCTGGCCTTCACGCTGGAAACCAAACTTCATGGTTTTGGCTCTAGATTCAGTTACTTTGGGCATGTCTTTGAGCTTTATTAACATCTCCTTATAGGAATCAGATTTAACTCTTAATAAAAATAAACTTTGGGGACTTCCCTGGTGGTGCAGTGGTTAAGAATCCGCCTGCCAATGCAGGACACTCAAATCCGTGTCCTGGTCTGGGAAGATCCCACATGCCGCAGAGCAACTAAGCCCATGCGCCACAACTCCTGAGCCTGCGCTCTAGAGCCCGTGAGCCACAGCTACTGAGCCCATACACCACAGCTACTGAAGCCCATGCGCCTAGAGCCCATGCTCTGCAACAAGAGAAGCCAACGCAATGAGAAGCCCGCACACTGCAACCAAGAGTAGCCCCTGCTCTCCACAACTAGAGAAAGCCCGCACACAGCAGCAAAGACTCAACACAGCCAAAAATAAAATAAATTAAATAAATAAATAAAGAATTCTCTTTAAAAAAATAAAATGAAATAAACTGCGACTTCACCCACTAAAAGGTGCTCTATCAGGTATATCCCATGTGCCTTCTGTATGATGCAGTACTTTGTGAAAATCTGTTAATACCCTGAAAGGATAGAGAAATGAAATGTAGTTACGGATAGGTTAATTATCCTCTGCATCCCAAAGGTTTATGTGTGCTCTTGTCATAAGTAGATTTGGTCTTAAAATAAAAGCAAATTCAGATAACGTAGGAAGGAGAAAATTTAATCAACATTGTTGAACAAAAGAGCTGAATGAGGTTCATCTGCTACTGTGCAGAACTAAAGGATGCTGAAAAGTAATGGATATAAAATAAGAATAAAGGGGAGAGCAAAAGGAGTGAAAAGAACTCCAAATATACTTTTCTTCTATTAGTTACATATAGAACGCACAGAGACTTTTGAGAAAAAGATACTTTGTGGACAGAAGGTACCCACTTTAATGGGAAAGAATTATTTGTTCCAATATTCACAAAAAGAGGATAAATAATAAATGTTTAGGTATAAACCAGTCATAGAGGAGGAGACCAGAGCAGGAAAGGAAATTGTGTTTGGCCCATTGTATGAGGTAAGGGAATGAAAAATATCTGAACACTGACTTCCCACAGCCAGATGGAACACATTCATCAAGTCAGGAGGCATTTGGTAGCACAGTGGTTCTCAAAATGTGTCTCCTAGACCAGCAGCATCAGCATCACTTGGGAAATTTTCTAAAAATGCAGATCCTCAGGACCCAACTCATACCTACTGAATTAGAAACTCTGGCAGTGGGACCCAGAAATCTGCATTTTTAACAAGCCCTCCAGGTGATTCTTATGAACACTAAAGTTGGAGAATATTTGTGCTAGTGTAATAGAAATAAATGTCTTCTGTTAATCAAACTGCTGGTGAGTCCTATAACATGCAGCGTTTTATAAATACATCTTCCTGAATTATCTTCTTGGTACAGATAGGTTAGAAATATTTTCTGTCTGAAGAAATGATCAGTGTGCAGTGTGCTTAATCACACAAGTACTAGAAAACAGGAAAAGTCTATAAGATGGAAACTGACAAGTCTCTTTGTCATCACTTCTATCCATTCTTTATGTCCTTTTTCTGTGATTTTTCTGTGTAGATAGAAGGATTTAAACTAATTTTGGTTTGGAGTGAGGTAATCAAATATGCAATTTTTAACACAAAAATGAGTCCTTTGAGTTTAAAATAGTTTTTAAAAACCTGTATGAACTGTACTAAAGTGTTATTTTTTCAATGTTGCTCTTCCTTTCCTCTCTCCTCTACTCTTCTCTGCTCCCCTCTGTTCCTCTCTACTTCTCCACGATGCCTCAGCTTTCTCCCCTCTGCCTTTCCCTCAAAGTATGCCTTCCGAGGAGAAGAGAGGTTCTGTGTCAGGTTTGGGTTTACGAATATTAGGAAGGTCTTACATTAATGACTGTTTCTGTTTTCTTAATAGTGCCAAAAAAGTTCTCACTCTGTTTTGTAAGCACTTGATTGCAGGTGTGTTTGGTGCTGCCTAGCAACTTTGGCTGCCCTGTGAAAGAAACCACACTTGGTCAGAGTGATTTCCAGAGAGCGTTGAAAGGCAACATTGTGACAACTAAGGAAAATGCCTTTCTTGCGGACTAAAGTAGGCTGATTTAGCAGTCTTTCATAGCCAAGTTAACAAACATGTACAGTTGTTTATTTGTATTTCCAAGAAATATATTAAATACCTTATGGATTAGCAGCCACTTTATGCTGGACACCCATTGCACCAGCCTGAAAAATATTAACTGGGAGAGGAACTATAACTGTGACTAATATTATACTAATGAGCAAGACTTCCAGGTTTGAATACTTCTTGGGAAGAAGCCGATTGTCCTGTCCTTCTCGCTAAGAGATTAATCAAAATCACGTTGACTGTAGTGTCATTTAAATTACTAGGTGTTTAGGACTCCGCTAATAAACCTGATAGACTGAGGATGCTGTCTGTGCCTACCCAAGTTGTGCCAGTCTTCCTAGGTGAGACTTATTGGTGGAAGCCCTTTACATACAGGTCATTTAGACGGATCGGCTGTGTTGAACAGATGATGGCATGCACAGATATTCCATACAGTTTGACTTGTTTAGTTCTTGTTGAGACGTGTAGAAACATGAAGACTGTTGCGAGTAGGCCAGTCTGTGCTCACAGGTACCTGCTTTTTGTATTGGGTTGGCCAAAAAGTTCTTTCAGGTTTTCCTGTAAGATGTTATAGGAAACCCGAACGAACTTTTTTGCCAACCCAATATTTGGAATCATTGCCAAGAGTAATGGCCTGGTTTAAATGCCTGGGTTCACTCCCTTCCATCCTACATGAAAAGTGCTGTGAGAATTCAGGTTTGTGTTGTTGCTACCCATACCCCTTCCCTCCTCCACAGCAGCATTTTAGGACAGTTTTCTGTGAGCAGGGCTTCTCCTACTTTCTAGACTTAGTCTAAAGAACTAATTTAAGTTTTTGTGCTCTTTAGACTGTTTCAAGCTTAAATAATCATCCTAATCATGATCTCAGCCAAAATATGTCCAAAAGTTATCAGTATACAGTATATCATAATGATTTTCAGGCCCTAAAGAAGCTATATATTATAAATTGTGCAGTGATTAATTTTTGATTTGAGTATTCATCATCACTCCCTCTCAGCAGTGAAGTAAGCAACATCTGCCCCACTTGTATTTTTTGTTGTCATTATAGTTAACTACCTCTTTCCACCTGTTTTCTACAAATTGTATTGTTCTCTAATTCTATATTGTCATTAAGTATTCAGGGCATTGTGTAATAAATCTCTCCCAAATCAAGTTACTTTCCAGCCAATAGGCTCTAAAGGCCCACCTGAAACAAGATGAAGTGTGGATCTCCTGTATTAATGACATGTTGTCTATCATAGCAGAAGGGACCTTGTAAAGAAATCTTGAGGCAAGTAAAAGAAGTGGAAAGGGTTCATTGAGCCTCTGTCATTCACCCCAGTTATTCTTCATCAAAAAGCCTGATTTTTATTGTCTTTATACTACTTCAAAAATGACAAATGACCTTGTAATTAGTTTGTTTACTAATTTGTCTCTTTCCACGAAAATGTGGATTTTCATTACAGCAGGCTCATTATGTTTGATGGTTCCGTAGTACCTAGATCAGTATTTAGTACAAGGTATGCATTCAGTAAATGTTAGTGAATGAATGAATGTTGTCTTTTTATTATAAAATTCACCCATTTTAAAGGTGAATGATGCTGATAAATTTATAGAATATACAACCATCACACAATCCAGTTTTATGACATTCAACCAGCATTGGTCCATTAAGGACCATGCCTGCTGAAGGATCCCTCATGCCCTGTTGCAGTCATTCCTATTACTACCCTCAGCCCTAGGCAACCACTAGTCTGCTTTCTGCCTCTATGCATTTGCCTTTTCTGGACATTTCATATAAATAGGGTCATACAATAGAGAGCCATTTACATTTGGTTTCTTTCCCTTAGCATCATTTTTTGAGGTTCATCCATGTTGGAGCATGTATCAGTAGTTTGCTTCTTTTTATTGCTGAATACTTCTTTTTATTGTTCCATTTTATAGATACACCACATTTGGTTTCACAGTTCACCAGTTAATAGAGATTTGGAATGTTTACAGTTTTTGGCTATTATGAATAGTGTCATCGTGCACATTTGTGTTACAAGTGTTTATGTGGACATATGTTTTCATTTCTCTTGGATAGGTACCTAGGAGAGAAATTGCTGGGTAGTATGGTAATTTTATGCTTAATTTTTGAAGAAATTGCTAAACTGTTCCCAAATGGCCATATCATTTTACATTCTCACCAACAGTATATGTGAATTCCAGTTTCTCCAACTCCTCATTTTCTATATTTTTGGTTATCACCATTATAGTAGATGTGAAGTACTTTCTCTCCTTGGTTTTAACAGGGTATTCACTTTATTTTCTTAAAATTAATCAATCAATTAATTTCGTCTGTGTTGGGTCTTCATTGCTGTGTGCGGGCTTTCCCTAGTTACAGCGAGCAGGGGCTACTCTTTGTTGTGGTGCGTGGGCTTTTCAATGCAGTGGCTTCTCTTGTTGCAGAGCATGGACTCTAGGCGCGCAGCCTTCAGTAGTTGTAGCTCACGGGCTCAAGAGCACAGGCTTAGTAGTTGTGGTGCACGGGCTTAGTGGCTCTGAGGCATGTGGGATCTTCCCAGACCAGGGCGCGAACCCATGTCCCCCTGCATTGGCAGGCGGATTCTTAATCACTGCGCCACCAGGGAAGTCCCAGGCTGTTCACTTTAGCTTTCCTAATGTTTAATAATGATGAGCATCTTTTCATATGGTTATTATCCATTTGTATGTCTTCATTGGTTAAAGGCCTACTATATCTTTTGCCCATTTATTTACCCATTTTTAAATTGAGTTATTTTTCTCATGGAAAAAAAATCCTTGTGTAACTGGAACCACACAGTTCAAACCCTGTGTTGTTTAAGGGTAAAATTGATGTTTGTATATGGATCTTGTATTTTGTGACCTTGCTGAACTAACTATTCTAGTAGTTTTTCTGTTTTGATTGTAGATTCCTCAGTATTTTCCACATAAAGGATCATGACGTCTACAAATAAGTTTTCCTTTCTTTCCATAATGTCTTTTTTTTTTTTTTTTGCCTTATTGCACTGACTAAAACTTTTAGTATAGTGTTGACTTGAAGAGATGACAGTGGACATGCATATTTTGTTTTTGATCTTTTTCCATTAAGTACTCTTAAATAAAACCTATAGCTATAGGTTTTTTTATAGATACTGTTTATCAAGTTAAGAAAGTTCTCTTCCTATTTTGCTGAGAGTCTTTATTGTGAATGGTTGTTGAATTTTGTCAAACGTTTTTTCTGCTTCTGTTTAGATAATTGTGTGGTCTTGGTTTTTGTTTTTCATTCTATGAATACACTGTATTACTTGAATTGATTTTTTTGATGTTAAGCCAACCTTACATTCCTGAAATAAATCTCACTTGATCATTGTGTATAAGTTCTTTTATCTTATGTGAGATTTGGTTTACTAATATTTTGTTGATGATATTTAGGTCTACATTCTTAGAGAGACTGATCCTTGTTTTTCTTAAGATATCTTTGGCTTGATATTATCGTAATACTAGCTTCATAGAATGTGTTGAGAAGTGTTTCCTCCTCTACTTCCTGAAAGTTTGTGAATGGGGGTTATTATTTCTTTATATATTTGAGAGAATTAATCAGTGAAGCCATCTGGGCCTGAACTTTCCTTTGTGGAAAGATTTTTTTTATTACTTGTTCAGTTTCCTTATTAGTTATGAGTTCTATTAGTTTTCTATTTATGTGTCACAAATTATAATAAATTTAGCACTTTAAAACAACATTCATTGATTATTTCACAGTTCTATAGGTCACAAGCCTGGTTGATCTTGATGGGGTTCTCTGCTGAGTGTCCCACAGGCTGAAATGAAGGGGTCCCCTGGCCTGGGCTCTCCTGTGGACAATCTGAAGAAGAATCCACTTCCTAACTCATTCAGGTTTTGGTATAATTCAGGTCCTTGCAATGTAGGACTAAGGTCCCCTTTTCCTTGCTTACTGTCATCTGGGTGCCACTCTCAACTTTGACAGGCTGCCCACATTTCTAATCACCTGGCCCTGTTCATCTTCAAGCCAACAACAGCATGTTGATTTCTTCTTGTTTTTTCAAATCTCTTTGACTTCCCCTTCTTCTACCAGCTGAAGAAAACTTTCCTTTTAAAGCACTTCTATGATTAGATTAGACCCATCCAGATGATCTTTCTTTTGCCATATAACATAACATAATCATAGTAGTAACACCTTTTGACTTCTTCTTAGATCCATGATTTATTTAGACATGCATTAATTTTTAAACATTTGAATTCCCAAATTATTTTCTGTTGTTGGTTTCTGATTTAAATTCATTATGTACAGGAAATATATTTCACATAATTTCAACCCTTTGAAATTTGTTAAGATTTGTTTTATGCTGTAGCAAAAAAAAATTTTCCCCAAAGAATGTTTCATATGATTTCTATTGTTGTTAGACAGAATGTTCTATAGATGTCAGGTCAGGTTGGTTGACTTATCGTTCTTTTATGTTTTTGCTGATTTTCTGTTTAGTTATTCCACCTTGTGTTGAAAGTGGAGTATTGAAGTCTCCCATTTCTTATTATTAAATTGTTTATTTCTCCCTCAGTTTTTTTCAAGTTTTGATTCATGCGCCTTGAGAATTCAGCTGTTAGGTTCATATAATAGTTTATAATAGTTTATAATCACTTTTTTTCTTATAAATTGATCATTTTATCAATAGGAAATGTCCTTCATCACTAGTAATATATTTTACTTAAACATATTAGCATAGCTACTTTAGTTCTCTTATGTTACTATGTGCATGGTATATCTTTTTCCATCCTTTTACTTTCAGGCTATTTATGTGTGAATCTAAAGTGTGGCTATTATAGATAGCATACATTTGGATCTTGTTGTTTTATCTAGTTTGACAATCCCTGCCTTTTTCTTGGAAAGTTTAATCCATTTGCATTTAATGTAATTGTGATATGGTTGGATTTATATCCTGCATTTTGCTCCTTTTTTTCTTTATATCTATGTGGTTTTTTTCCTCTGCTGCTTCTTCACTGCCTTCTTTTGTGTTAAATAAATGTTTTGTAGTGTAACATTTTAATTCCTTGGCTATTTTTTAAATCATTGCTCTTGTGATTACAATATGCATTTTAATTTACCATAATCTCCTTAAGATGAATTCTAACAGTATTCCAGTAAAATATAAGCTTGGCTCCAATATAACATTTCCTCCCTACTCTACTATGCTATTGTTGTCATACACATAATCTTTTCATGTTAAAAGCCCAATAATACTGTTTTATAACTGTGATTTTTATGTAATTGTCTTATAAAGCAATTAAGAATTCACACATATACAAATTCTTTTACGTTTACCTACAAGATTATCTTTTCTGGTGTCCTTTATGTCTGTACAATGAAGTAACTGGTGTAAATTTCTGTTTAGCCTAAAGGATTTCATTTAACATTTCGTATAGAGCAGGTCTACCAGCAACTATTCTCTAAGTCTTTTTGTTTTGCTTTGCTTTGTTTTTAAACATAGAAATATCTTTATTCTGCCTTCATTTTGAAGGATAGTTTAGATGGATATAAAATTCTTGGTTGACAGTTTACTTCTTTTAGAACTTTGTACCATCCCACTGCCTTTTTGTTCAACTGTTTTTGATAAGCTGTTAGTTGTTAATATTTTTTTTAGCAGTATCTTTCCATTTATTTGTGTCTTCCTTGATTTCTTTGCGTGCGCACGTGCGCGTGTGTGTGTATGTGTGTGTAATGTGTTCTTGTTCCCTATATGTAATAAATCATTTCCCTTACTCCTTTGAAGATTTTCTTTTTGCTTAGCTTTAAACAGCTTGACCATAACTTGTCTAAATGTGGATCTTTTATGTTTATCCTTCTTGGAATTTGTTGAGCTTCCTGGATCTGTGGATTAATATTTTTCATCAAAATAAAAATATTTTGACTGTCATTTATTTTTTTCAAATATTTTTCTCCCCCATTTCTCTTTTCTCTCTTTCTGGGACTTCCATGTCATGTATGTAGGTATTCTTGGTTACCCACAGGTTTCTGACACTAATTATTCTTCATCCCTTTTTTTCTTTTTCTGCTCTTCAGATTAAATAATCTCTGTTAACCTACTTTTAAGTTTACTGTTCTTTCTTCTGCTATTTCACATCTGCTGAGGAGCCCCTCTACTAAATTTTTCATTTTACTCATTATACTTTTCAATTCCAGTATTTCCATTTGGTTCTTTCATATATATTTTTTCCCTCTATCTCTTTGCTGAGATTCTCCATTTGTTGTCAATATCATGCTTTCCTTTAATTCTTTAAATGTGTTTTTCTTTAGGTCTTTCAACATATTTATAATAGCTCTTTTGAAACCTTTGTAAGTCCAATATTTGGGCCCCTTCAGAGACAGTTGACTTTTTTTTTCTTAACATGGGTAACCCTTTCCTATTCCTTTGAAATTCTTGTAATTTTTTCATTGAAAACTGGACGTTTTATGTAATATATTGTAGCAACTCTGGCTTCTTATTGAAGGTTATTTTTGTTGCTGTCCTTTTCTTTGTTTGTTTTGTGACTTGCCTGTGTTAATTCTGTAGAATATATTTCCCTTCAATGTGTGTCCACTGATGTCTCTGCTCAACCTTTTCCTGTTTTCTTTTTAAATGTAGCTTCATAGGGGACAGTGCTGAGTCAACATAACTTAATTAGCAAATAGTTAATGATTGTTGATAGGTTGTGCTCAAATACCTTGAGTCAATATGGCTTCCACCCTTTGCCAATGGATGTTTGTGAGTTGGGGAATGCTTTCACTGTCTGCCATGCCTTTTCATGTTGCTATTTTCTAAGCTAGTAGTAATGTAAAAAACTTTAAAATTAAGCTACCAATGGCAGGCAAAATGGCACCTTTGTTGGTTCCATATGCTTGATTGTATAAGGTGAATCCCTCAAAATAGGAAGCAAGTACCGTATTTGAAGACATCTCAAACAAAATGGGTAGGAGTTTTGACCTTTAACTTCATAATTCATGCACTATAACATTTCACGCATTTTGCTTTCTAACTTTATTTAAAACTCTGTTTAGCATTTACTTTTTTGAGGAAAGGAGGAATTCTCAGACATATCATTATTCAGTTGCAAAGTATCCCTTTTCAGTTTCTTTAAAATAAATAGCAATAGTCCCTGGATTTATGAGCTTTGTGAGACAGATAAAGTGGTAGTTGAAAGCATTAAGCCAGCCATAACTAGCATGAAAAGGAGCCACTTCTACACGTTTGGGTGATTCACATTGAAGGTCATTGTATATTGATACTGCTTTCTCTTTGTGAAAAAGGTTGTTCTTGGTTATTTTGCTGTTTGGCCTTCAATCTAAATGTTCACCAGTCTTTCCATTGTTTTTTTTCTTTAGGCCGTGTTCTTAATGACTTTGTAGCACTTGAAGTTATATCAGCCATAGACTTCTTTGCAGATTGTCTCTGATGGTCCTCAATGTGGATTCCTTTATGCTCGTTGCTCAGGGAATGACACATTCCCATGTTTCTTTCCAAATACTTTATTATATCAAGCTTCTCCTCAATACTTGAAACTTGGCTTTTGCATGTACTGCTTGATGTTTCTGAACCAGGATGCTTAGACATTTAGGAGATTGTTTTCTTATATTGAAAAGTTCACAATGTAAAAGGATAGCAAAGCACAACCTTGTAGTGTTACATTCCTGAGGAACTGAGATAACTGATGGTTGTTTCAGGTGTGTGGGTGTGTGCATTGTGTAAATTCCTACATGGACCAGTTCAGCTGGGTGCAGTTTTCTGTGTTCACGTAGTGTGTTTCACAAAAAGAACTGTTCAGGAGCAAACATGAAGTTTGCATTATTTTCAGATTATTCCCTAATATATAAATCATGTTGGAACAAATCCATCTTTTCAAAGTAGTGTTCTAATAGACTCACTGTGTTCTAGATGATTTGGGTCAGGGCTTCCTAAATTATCTGTGGTGAAGAACCAGGTTTGATTATTTTTGTCCATCTCCATGGACTAAAACTTTTTAAAAATTTATTAAAAATTAAATACTATAAAATGAAATGTGACAACATTTTTATTAAAAGTTTCAATAGGCAGATTATATTTTAGTAAACATAATCTGAACAAGCACAACATAGGAAAAAATGATAAAAAGCTTCATTGAAAGTATGCATACAGGTGATTAATACAGAGAATGACTATTACATAACTTTTTCTTGTTTGCAATCATAACTAAAAAAAAAAAAAATGTATGTGTGAAATCACAATTCCCCCAGAATAAGTGCCTGTACACACTTTGAATGAGCGCCAGCTATATCAGTAGTACTATGTATGTTAACATTGAAAGTTTTTAATGTGATACACAAGCTTGCTCCTTCATTTATAACCTGTGCAGTCTTGTTTGGAGAGGTGATATGATACTCACAGGTGATAACATATATTTAAACTCTTTCTGTTTTGTTTTATTAACACTCACATAGAGAAATATCACAATAGTATATTGCTAGGAATGGAAAAGATTTTAAAGCAGTTTCAATAAGCTTTGATTATTCATTCTAAACTTTTAACTTTTTGTTCAAAATGAAGGACGTGGTGGTATGTTTTCAAAATTTGTCTCTAGCCCTTTATCACTAACCAGTTTCAACAATTCTTTAAAATTATAGTTAAATTTAAAATTCTTTCAATGAAAGAAATGGATTTTCTATGCATGGATCTTATTATGATGGAAAATAAAATTTGAAACATCTAATTTGAGAGGAGTTCAATGATAATTTTTCACAGATGTTCAGTATCAAGATCATCATAAATAGGGAATTCCCTGGTGGTCCAGGGGTTAGGACTCTGCGCTTTCACTGCTGGGGCCTAGGTTCGATCCCTGATCAGGGAACTAAGATCCCACATGGCACACAGTGGGGCCCAAAAAAAAAAAAAAATCATCACAAATAAATTTTATTGAAATTATGGAATATGACATAAAAATACATAGTGACGCTGCTCTTCCAAAGTACTGCCATTCATTTTTGCTTTTCAATCTGATCTGCCATTGAAGACAATGTTGGATTTTAACCTTGCAAAGAAGTATTAAAAATCAGTAAAAAAATAACAGTATCAGTCAGATAAGGCACGTTGGCTCTCCGGTTCCTATCTTATAAAAATTGTGACCAAATTAGTTTCTTACATTGCAGAAACACTTAAGATTTGTTCCAAATTCCCAACAAAACTTTTCCCTTCTATAGCCATCATGCCTCAGCATGTAATTTGTTAGCGGTTGGCTTCTGTATTAGAAATAAATAGAATAAACTCAAATTTTATGCATTTGCCTTTATAAAATCCACATTTTTAACATGTTGCTAAGCACACTATTTAATTCACCTGATTTTTTAAATACTAAAACATTCTAGATGAAGGAATTAATATGTTTATTTATAATTTGATTCATGGTCCAGAATATTTTCCTATTGCTGCTGTGCTGTCAAACGACATTTATGGATAATGTAAGCCTTCATAGTTTTATACTGTTCAAAATTGGTTATGTTTGTTGGCAATGAGGCCAAAAAATGCTGTTCTTTCTTCATATCATTATGATGTTTAAAATGCATGTGTACTAGAAAAACTGGCATGTTAGTGGAATATTTGCATTCTTCAGCTTCCAATGACAAACACTTTGCTAGTTTTATTATATGGAGTTGTTTTTGAATTACTAGCTAGTTCCTGCATAGCCACATCAAGCTATAGTGTCATGAGAAAAGAGTACTTGAGCTACTCTCTTTTCTACAAATTTACCCAACATCGCGCATACACCTTTGATACAGTCTTGCACTAATGTTTCAACAATTGTACATGGTCTTTGTGTTCTTAGCAAACCAAATTGCTACTTTATAAGCCTACAAAATAGTAATGATTATATGTGAATATTGTACACTGCTTCAGTTGGATCAGTACTCTTTATTTCAAAATCCCTTATTTCTTTATGTATGTATGTAAATGCTTCTTAACTTTTGATAATTTCATTGCTTCTTTAGCCAGAATATATCGGTGGGTAACACACTGTGGTTTTAGCACTTTACTGTCATTTATGGCCACAAAACTGAACTCAGTATATGAGGGATCACACTTCTAAGTAAAACTAGTATGAAGTAAAGCTAGTATGACCCCTTGGCCTTTATTTCTTTAGAATCACTTCCATCATCATTATTTGGTTTATAGTAATAAACTACTTCTGTATTCAGAAAAGGGATGTCTTGGCGGGGGGAGGGATAAATTAGGAGTATAGGTTTAACAGATACATTCCACTGTATATAAAATAAACAACAAGGATTTTTTGTATCGCACAGGGAACTACATTCATCATCTTGTAATAACTTATAATGGAAAAGAATCTGAAAAAGAATACATATGTGACCATACTTTGCTATATACCTGAAACTAACACAATATTGTAAATCAACTATACTTCAATTTTTTTTAATAAAAAAAGGGATGTCTTTTCTTGACCAAAAAGTCCAGTGAAGCTTGTTTCACTACATATAAAATAAAATTGTAAATAAATAAGTAAAATATTACTTCCCTAATTTAGCTAATAATATAAAATCACAATTTAGAAACAGGATTGATTAAGAATTAAAACAGTATTGTGACTTCCCTGGTGGCGCAGTGGTTAAGAATCCACCTGCCAGTGCAGGGAACACAGGTTCGATCCCTGGTCCAGGAAGATCCCACATGCCGCAGAGCAACTAAGCCTGTGTGCCACAACTATTGAGCCTGCACTCTAGAGCCTGCGAGCCACAACTACTGAGCCCGCGTGCCACAAATCCTGAAGCTCACGTGCTCTAGGGCCTGTGCTCCGCGACAAGAGAAGCCACTGCAATGAGAAGCACACACACTGCAAGGAAGAGTAGCCCCCGCTCTCCACAACTAGAGAAAGCCCCACGCAGCAATGAAAACCCAACACACTCAAAAATAAATAAATGAAATAAATTTATTTAAAAAAAGGATTAGGGCTTCCCTGGTGGCGCAGTGGTTGAAAGTCCGCCTGCCGATGCAGGGGACACTGGTTCGTGTCCCGGTCTGGGAAGATCCCACATGCCGCGGAGCGGCTGGGCCAGTGAGCCATGGCCGCTGAGCCTGTGCGTCCGGAGCCTGTGCTCCACAACAGGAGAAGCCACAACAGTGAGAGGCCCGCATACTCCAAAAAAAAAAAAAAAGGATTAAAACAGTATTACTACAGCAACTCAGTTATTATAGGTAAAAATCATGTAATTAAAAAATTTTCTCAGATTTTAATACAATTTTGGGGTAAAAATGACAAACTATTCTTGAAATATCACACATTATACCACGGTTTTAGTACAAAACTAGTCTGCAGCTCATGACTCAGTCATGATTTCAAAATCACCTGGAAGAGTCTGTGTCCGATTTAACTACCCGAGCCCACCAATAACCCATGTGTGGATTTTTAAAAATATTGGTATGTCCTATGTAATGTAACATATGTATGCTAAAAGTTATTTGTTGTTTATCTAAATTTCAAATTTAACTGGGAGTCCTGTATTTTTATTTGCTAAATCTGGAAACCATATTTTGCCTACTATATAGTTGCATAGATTATCTCATGTTTTCTTCAGAATTTTAGTTTTTGTTTTTATATTTAGGTCTATAATTCCTTTTGAGTTATTTTTTAAATTTATTTTTTATTGAAGTATAGTTGATTTACAATATTGTACCAATCTCTGCTGTACAGCAAAGTGACTCAATTATACACATATGGACATTCTTTTTTTATATTCTCCTTTTGAGTTAATTTTGTGTATGGAGTGATGTAAGGATTGAAGTTTTATTTTTTCCTTATGGCTGTGCAGTTGTCCAGGATCATTTGTTGAATACGCTATCTTTTCCCCCATTGAGTTACCTTCCTACCTGTGACAGACACACACTAAGGTGACCACTAATGTGTCATGTCCTTGTACAATTCCTTCCTTTTGAATGGGAGTGGAACTTGTAACTTGCATCTAGCCAACAGAAGGTGACAAAGGTAGAGGAATTTTGCAGATGGAATTAAGGTCCCAAATATGTTGCTTTCGAGTTAATCAAAAAGGAGAACCTAGGTAACCTGATTTAATCAAGCAGAAGCCCTTAAAAGAGAGAGTAGGGCCCTCTCTGTAAAGAGCTGTCCTGCTGGACTTAAAGAAGCAAGCCTCCATGGATTCCACAACTGCAGGGATATGAATTCTGCCAACAACTACGTGAGTTTGAAAGACGACTTCAAGCTTCATATTTGTCCATGGCCAACACTTTAATTGCAGCCTTTTAGGATTCTGAGCAGAGACCCCAGTTAACAAAAGCTGTGGGATAATACATGTATGTTGTTTTAAGCTTCTAACTTTGTGGTAATTTGTTGCACAACATTAGAAAGCTAATACAGTACCTTTGTCAAGAGACGATTGATCACCTATATGTGAGTCCATTTCTGGACTCATTACCCTTTTCCAGTTATCTCTCTAATCCTAATACCAGTGCCTCAATGTCTTTATTACATAGCTTTATAAGAAATTCTGAAATTAGGCAGTGTAAATTCTTCAACTTTATTCTTTGTCTTCAAAATTGTTTTTGCTATTCTAGTTGCATTGAATTTCTATATAGATTTCAGATTAAGCTTGTCAACTTCTACAAAAGAATATACTGGGAATTCACTGAATCTATAAATCAATTTGGGGAAAACTGACATCTTAACCATATTGAGTCTTTTGATCCATGGACACAATCTCTCTCTCCATATATTCAGGTCTTTTTCAATTTTTCTCAGTAGTACTTTTTAATTTTCACTGTATAATAGTGTATATATTTTGTTAAATTTATCTCTAAGTGATTTCATATCTGGGATGTTACTATAAATATTATTTTTGTTTCAATTTCTATTTGCTAATATAGAAATATACCTTATTTGTATATATTGTCCTTATACCCTGCAAGCTTGCTAAAATTAATAAGTAATTTTGATATTCTGAATTCCTTATGATTTTCTACATATATGATCATGCTGTCTATACATAATGGCAGTTTTATTTTCTAATTTCTGAACTCTATGCCATTCATTCATTCATTCATTCACTTATTCATTCATTTTCCTTATTGCACTGGCTAAGATCTCCAATACGATACAGAGGAGATGCAAAGAGATGTGCTGAGAGTGGGCATTTTGGGGTTTTTCCCAATCTCATATGGCATGCATTATTTCTTTCATCATTAAGTCTAATTGTAGCTATGGTTTTTGCGTAAGTACCCTTTATCTAATTGAGGAAATTTCTTTTTATAACTTGCTAGATGGTTGTTGAGTTTTCTCAAATGCTGTTTTTGCTTATATCAATGTGATCATATAATTATCTTTTTTTCTATCAATATAGTGGATTGATTTTCAATTGTTAGGCTAATCTACCTTTTCTGTGATAAATCCCATTTGGTCATTTTATATTACTCTTTTTACATATTGCTATATTTAGTTTGGTAACATTTTATTAAGAATGTTTTCATTCATGTTCATAAAGGATTTTGGTTTATACTTTTCTTGTAAAGCCTTTGGGTTTTTTTTTTTTTAATCAGCCACATAAAATGTTCCTCTTTCTTCTACCTCATGAAAGAATTTGTGTAGACTGGTATTACTTTTTACTTAAATTTTAAGAGAATTCATCAGTGAAGCCATCTGAGCCTGAAGCTATCTTTATGAGAAGTTTTTAATTACAAATTCAATTTGTTTAAATGATTTAGAGCTAATAAGTGTTCTATTATGTCTTGATCTGTCTTGGTAATTTGTGTCCTTAAAGCAATTTGTTTATCTAGGTTGTCAAATTTATTGGCATAAAGTTATTCATATTTCTTTATCTTTTTAATGACTAGGATGTGTAGTGGTGTCTGTCTTTGATTCCTGATACTGTAGTTTGTCTTCTGTCTTGATCTGTCTAAAGTTTTACCTTTTCAAAGGATTTGTTTTCATTGTTTCACTGTTTGTCCATGTTATACTTCATTCATTTCTGCCCTAATCTTTATTAGTTCTGTCCTGATTGCTGTGGGGGTTTAGTGTATTCTTCTTTTTCTGGTTTCTTAATATGGAAACACTGTATTGATTTGAGATCTTCCTTATTTTCTAAAATAGGTGTTTAGAGCTATAAATTTCCCTCTATACACTGTTTTAACTGCACCCCCTAAATTTTGATGTGTTATGTGTTCATTTTCATTCAGTTCAAAATATTTTCTAATTTCCCTTATGAGTTCTTTGACCCATAGTATATTTAGAAGTGTGCTACTGAATATTAAAATAATTGGTGATTTTCCAGATAGCTTTCTGTTATTTCTTGTTTAATTTCTTTGTCTCAATGTCAGTTCTTTTTGATTTGCTGACACTTGTTTTATGGCTCAGCATATAGTTTATATTGGTAGCTTTTTCATGTGCACTTAAAATGAATGTTAATTAGATTGAATTGGTTGATAGTCTCATTTGTGTTCTATAACCCTGTTGATTTTTCTTCTTCCTCTATTGCTTACTGACAGAAGAGTGTTGAAATCTCTAACTTTTATTGTTTTTTATTCTATTTTTCATTTCCATTCTGTCATTTTTCCTTCATATATTTTTAAACTCTGTTGTTAGGTGCATACTCAGTTGGATTACTTTGATGCTTTGATGAACTGAACCCTTTATCATTATGAAATGTCTGCATTTTCCCTGGCAGTTTTATTGTTTTGATGTCTACTTTGTCTGAAATTAACAACCATTCCAACTTTTTTTGACTAATGTTTGAATGGTACATTCTTTTCTATTCAATTTACTTTTAATCTGTCCTCACCTTTATATTTTGTGTGAGTTTCTTGTAGATAGCATATAATTCAGTCTTGCTTTTTTATGCAGTCTGAGAATCTTGTCCTTTTGATTTGGGGCATTAAGTTCATTTACATTAGTTGTAATCATTGATATGTTTGTATTTCAATCTACCATGTTGCTTTTTAATTTCTCTCTGTCCCATCTGTGCTTTTTCTTTTTGTTCTCTTCTTTTAGGTTAATTGATTATGTTTTGGGATTTCCTATTGACGTATTAGCTATGCTTCTATGTTTTGTTTTTTAGTGGTTCTAAGTTTTATAATGTTAACCTTTAACTTACTACATTCTACTTTCAAATACTATCATTCCATGTTATATAGAATATATGAACCTTATATCAATATGCTTTTGTCCTTGGTGCTATTGTTGTGAAACATTTTGCTTCTACATATATTTAAAATATCGATACATTGTTATTATTACTGCATTAAACAATCTTTTAAAGAGATCAATTAATGAGAAAGAAAAGCCTTTTATATTATCTGCTTGGTGATCATTTGTAACTAACTTACTGTTTGTAACATTTTATTTTTCTTTTACCAGGTCCAGGTTTCTATCTGGTGTCATTTGCCTGTGCGTGAAAAACTTCTTTGACATTTAATGCAGTGCAGATTTGCTGTCAATGAATTATCATAGCTTTTGTTTTTCTGAGGGAAAAAAATCATTTCTTCTTTATTTCTGAAGGATATTTTCATTGAATATAGAATTCTAGGTTGATAGTTCTGTAAGCTCTTTAAAGATATCATGCCTTTGTCTTTTGGCATGCATAATTTCTAGTAAGAAGTCTGCCATAGTTCTTTATGTTCTATATGTAATGTTTCCTTTTTCTGTGCTTACTACTGAGATTTTTTTTCTTATCACTAGTTTTCAGTTATTTTATTAGGATGTGAATTGATGTGGTTTTCCTTATATTTTTCCCACACAGGCTTTATTGACCTTCTTTAACAAATTTGAAAAATTTTAGGCTTTTATCCCTTCAAGTATATTTTCTGTTGTACCCCCATTGTTTTCTTCTGGCACTTTAGTATGTGTGAGTATGTACACATGTATGTATACATATATGCATGTATATATATATAAACACAAATATTCATACATAAAAACATTAGATTGTTTCATATTTTATAAATGTTACCAATATTCTATTTCTTTCTCCCTTCCCCTCCCCTTTCTCTTTCACTGACTTATCTTTTTTTTCTCTCTGCTTCATTTTGGATAACTTGTCATTCTGTATCTTCACGATCACTGATCATTTCTTCTGCAGGTATCTAAGGTACTGTTCATCTCATAAAGTGAAATTTTCATTTAACACGTTATATTTCTCTTCCCCAGAAATTCCATGTTTAAAAAAATATTTCTTCCATTTCTCTCCTTATCATGTTTTCCATGATATCTTTGAAAATATTTGTAGTAGCTCATTTTAGGTCTTTTTAAAATAATTCCATCATTTCTGTTATTTTTCAACCTCTATTGATTGATTTTCTTCTGGTTATGGGTCACATTTTTGTTTCTTCATTTGTCTAGTAATTGAATGTCATACATTATGAATTTTCTGTTGTTCAGTGCTGAATTTGGTTTTGTTCCTCTACAAAGTGTTGAGGTTTGTTCTGGACAGCAGTAAGTTTGCTTTAAGATTAGTTTGATCAATTCAAGGCCTTTATTTAAGCAGTTTTAGAGTAATTCTAGTTTAGCCTTTACTCCAGGGTTAATTTTGCCACACACCTAAGGTGTGGCCCTTTTGTGATCTGTCTTGAATGCTGCTGTATTCATTGAGACCTCTCCACTCTGACTGGTATGAATTCCCCATCTCTTGAGTTTTGTGAATTGTTCTTTTTGCAGCTTCCCCGTAATTGTTCTTTCCCTGGAGTTCCTCATGAGTTTTCATCCTGCACATGCACAGATTGGTATTCAGCCAGAGACTCAAGCAGACCCTTACGCTCCCTTCCCTTGGATTCTTAGTCCCTCATATACTAGCCATTTCTGCTTCCCCCAACTCTAATCTCTGATTCCTCAACTCAGTGAGATTGCTCGGCTCCATTTGTGTCCCTCCTCTCTGCTGCAATTTAGAAGTTCCCTTCAGGCAGAAAACATAGGCTATTGTTGAATTCACTGAATTTTATTCTTTTCTCTCAGACAACACAATCTCTGCTACCTGTTTCCTACTCTTGAGATAGGTTTTTCTTCTTTTCTTGAGATCAGTTTTTCTTGTTTCAGTTTGGAGGTTAATTTCTGACCTACTCAGGACTGGAAGCAAAAATCTGTCGCTTTCATTTTTAGTGAATATTTTTGTTAGGTAATAGAATTATTTTAACTTTAAAAGTCATTTGTAAGTTTTATTATTGTCTCCTTGAAGTTTGTGAAGTGCCTACTTTTCTGTTGGCTTTTGAGAATTTTTTATTTGTCCTTGATTTTTACCAATTTTACTATGCTGTGCTCTGTGGTGGATTTTGGCTTTCTCTGTATTTATCCTCCTTTGGATTCACGCTACTTCTTTTTTTTTTTTTTTTTGCGGTACACGGGCCTCTCCCATTGCAGAGCACAGGCTCTGGACGCACAGGCTCAGCGGCCATGGCTCACAGGCCTAGCCGCTCTGCGGCACGTGGGATCTTCCCGGACCGGGTCACGAACCCGTGTCCCCTGCATCGGCAGGCGGACTCTCAACCACTGCGCCACCAGGGAAGCCCCACGCTACTTCTTAAATTTGTGGCTTGATAACAGTTTTGAAAACTTCTCTGCATTATCTCTTCAAATATTACTTCCTCCTCATTCTGTCTTTTTCCTTTCTTCTAGTATTATAATTACATTTATTTTAGGCTCTTTTCATCATGTTTCACACATTCTTTTACATCTCTCCATCCTTTTATGTCCATCTCTTCATGTTAGTCTAGATATTATCTTTGGACTTTTATTCCAGTTTACTAATTGTCTCCTCAGATATATCTAATCTGCTGATAAGTTTTTCATTGTATTTTCAGTCCTAAAATTTTCATTTGATTTTTTCTAGTTTCCAGTTGTCTGCAATATCTTCATCATATCGTTTAATTTCTTAATCACATAAATCACAATTATTTTAAAGTCCATGTTTGATAATGTCAATATGTAAACCTCTTGTGGCTGTATTCCTATTGACTTTTTTTTCTCTTGTAAGTCTGTTATTTTTATCTTTTTGTATGCTTCATTATTTTTTATTGAATGTTAGACATTGTCTGTGGAAAAATTAGATATAATATGAGTTTCTGTTTGATGTTATCTTTCTCCAGAGAGAATTTGCTGCTGCTTCTTGCAGGCAGTTAGCATGGTTCAAATAACCTTAACCCAGTCTTAGACTGAGTGGATTTGAAGTCCAATTGTAGTATGGGCTTTTCTATTACATTCTTATTACTAGCTTTTTAGGGATCTCAATTGAGAGTCTAGGGGTTTTGACAGGACCTCTTTCTTGGAAGGCTCTGAAGTCTAAATTTTGTTTCCACCCCTGTGACACTGCTTAAAGCTCTTCTCAGCTTCTCAGCCAGCACTTCCTTCTGTCTTGAACAGAAGAGTGGCAACTAATGTAAAGCTAACTTTTCTTGTTTACCTTTTTTTTGGGGGGAGGGGTTATCTTGCTGAGCAATTGTCTTTTTTTTTTTTTTCTTTCCTTCTTGTTTACCTTTGATCTGGGATCTTGATCCCTCATGTCCTCACTACCTTGGTAACACTTCAATGCCTTCAAACAGATTTTTAAATATATAATATATTTTGTTCTCATAGTTATTCATGAAGGGAGGATTAAAACAAACTAATCTACAGTGTATTCTGTCCAACCCTTTTGAGAATTTGGAGGTACTGGATCCTGATGGAGTTCTATAGGGTACTTAATCAACAAATTGTAGAAAGGTTGTTGGTAACTTCCTCCTGCTATAGTTCCTTTTTGTGCCTTGGCTAGGCACCTACTCTCTACCGAGTCCCCTTACTCTCTATAAAGATCACTCAATATAATATGTAGATCTAAACACTTTAATTTTAATTACACTAATTTGTTTAGTTAATGTTTTGGTCTATGATAGGTCTTCCTTTCCTTTTTTGTCTTTTACTATCTCCCATTTATATTTCATGTCGCGATTCCTTTAAGTACTGAGTAGATTATCTTGCCTTTTGTTATTTCGTTTGCTTCCAGCTGCCCACCACAGATGGCTTATTGGCCATCTTCTGTATTAGGTGGGCATAAACAATTTAAAGTGAAACTTCTTTAACATGGCGGTTACACCATTTGTACTCTGCCACCTCTCTGACATTTTGGCTTCATTCATTCTGCCTCACCCTGTCCACCATGCCCTGGACTACTTAGAGTTCACCATACATATTTATTTTCATAATCTCTGGTTTTCTACTCATATTCTCCCCACTGCCTGAAATGTCCTACCCTACATACACTATACACCTTCACATATACCTTTATCATTAATAAACTCCAATCTGTCTTCCATGATTTAGTCTAAATGTCCCCTCTATTATGAAAATGCCCCAACTTCCCCTCCCCCCACTAAAGGCAAAGGTCGCATCACTAATGGTCCTCAACTCTTTGCAATAACACTCTTATCACATAAAATGTTTTCCTCCTTAGCCAAAATTTGAGAGCCATGAATGTTGGGATTCTCATCAAACTTTGTATTCCTGGCAGCTAGGACAGTATCTCACGGGCACTTCCAGATGCCCGTCCTCCTCACTCACCCCAAGGTGACAGCCTATACCTTTGGGTAAAATTATAGAGCAGGAGGAGGATAATAATACCAAATGTGTTTATCCATAGTATTTTGTTTATATATACTCTTCCCTTCTATTGTTAAACAAATATGCAAGATTTGACTTTTAGCTGCAAAAGTTTTGCTTATTTATGTATTATTGTTTATTATGTATATTGCTTAATAATGTATTATTTTAAGTATTTTTTTAAATAGTTCTAGGACTGTATTTGTTTGGGAGTATCTTTTACAAATTGGAGGACACCCTTAACTGAAAAAGGATTGGGGGAAAACACAATTAACTTTACATTTTTGAAAGCCCGGCTTGTCCAAAATTTTCATAAATCTTCCTTCTGAACTTAATGTTGTCTCTCTCAAAATATGTCAGCCTTGTTTATGATATGAAAGTCAATTATGTCATGACATATTTTTTTAATAACTCAAAGTAGGAATCCTGAGGCAGTTAGTTGCCTTTTATTCTCAGGTGTGTCTTACAACCAGTCTGTTTGCCTATCCCTAATCTAGGTTGATATAGCACACATTTTGTGGTCTTTCAACATAGTTTCTTGTTTTAAAACCATTTCATCGAACATTTTAGAAAGTAATATAATGATGTGCTTTAAGTTTAGATTCTCATCTGAAAAGCAAAAAGTGCTCTTGTAATTTACTGTTTCATAGATCCAAACCAAATAAGGCATTGAGATTCCTATGTTTATTGACCCTGTGTAATATAGAGATATAGTTGGAATTTTTCCTGCATTTATAGAATTTTTATTAACTTTTAAAGACTTATTGGAAAAAAGTACTTATAGAAGAAGTAAGTGGCTCCTGCAAAAAGTACAATATATTTTATAATAAGTAAAACTAAGTTATCAAATTCCTTAGGATACAGATTAGGTCATTTAGCTGTTGCTGCTCCTGCTTCCTACTTACTGGTTCATTCCACAAATATTTATTACTTTAAGTATCTTTTATTTATAAAGACCAGTGTCATTGAAATATGAAATTGCCCCTCTCCTCAAGTTCCGTACAACGTGTACTGGAGAGGGGCCAAACTGTATGCAAAAAAAAATTATTGCGCACCTATTATCTCTTATTGAGATACAGCAATGAATGAAAGTGATGGTATCTTTTGAGGTCACTGCCCTCAAAGGTTTCACAATTTCCACAAGGAGAAATGTACATTCTTACACATCACAAAGAAAGTTAAAGATGTGAAAACAGCTAACTGCGATAGAGCAGGATGAAATAAATATGACAATAAAGGGCTGAACAGAGTTGTCCTTGGGTGCCTCCTGGGGAAGGCACAGCTTATCTGTGCTTGGGAAGTGAGGGAACTACAGTGGGAGGCAGTGGTACTAAGCCAGCCTTAAAACAAGAGTAGACTTTCAAAGCATAGAAAAAGGAGTTAGGGCATTTGAGTACTAGGAAATTGCATCACTCATTTTATCTTTTATCAGTTTCTAAATGAAATCTTTTCTCTTGGTTTTTTACAGTAAACTAAAATAGCTAGTAAAAAATGTTCTAAATTTTTAAAAGTCGGGATTTGGTACTATATAATTAAAGGACTAAGAATTCTAAAAAATTCGCTTGAGCTCCCAGGGAGAGCTTGCCCTTTAAGGGTGACCACCTCTTTGGTTTGGTAGTTTTTTGTTCATTCAGAAATGCTTCTCATTAGGTTTCTTCAACATTTCCGGTCTGCAGCCATTTATATGGGGGAGAAATGAATATGGAAGACACTAATCTTTAGTAAAAGGGCTGTGATTCACTTTGGGACATCTTGATATAATAAAGAGCCTGGTTTTACCTTCCTCCTATTTCCTGCAAGTAGACTATAGGTTATATTTCTTGGTATTTTGTAAATGCTCTTTTTCAAGAGAGTTTATTTTTATTTTCTAGTCTCAAAAATATAACACAAATACTTTTTCCCCTCAACCAACAACATAAATGCATTCTGATTTCCCCTTCAGGGACAGTTGGTCACATTCAAATAGTGTTAACTTTATGTTTTCTAGAAGGTGTATTAAGAATACTTTGTTAAAGCTTTCCTTCATTTGACACAAACTAATCTTGTTTGCTTCCTTTAAGAAGAAAAACTGCATTGAAACATCTTGCCTACATGCAGTTTTTGTTTCCATCCTTGAGCCTGGCTGTTACTAGAGGGATATATGAGAGGACAGTGAGCCCCAGGATACTCTGTCCAAACGTAACGCCAAGGGAGTGGCAGGGGAAAACTGGTGTTAGCTCTTTTGGATCGTTTTCTTGTGCTGCATCCCTAACTGAATCCAAGTGCCCTTGGCTTTATTATTCAATATGTCTTGTTTTTATTTTGTACCTGTGAAGATTGTCCTCACCACTTCTAATTTGGCTTTGTCTCGTTTTCTCTATAAAAATTATTTTAGCTTCTTTCTGATCTTCATTAAATAATTAAAGCTAGCCTTGGGTATCTGTTTCCTCTTGTAGATTTAGAAAACCGTGTATAAAGCTCCTTTTTTTTTTCTTTTAGCAATTATGATCATATACGTGGAAGTGATTTGAATCAGTACTACTGTTATGTATTTCTATGGTGAATGATTGTCCCATCCCATCAAAATATTTAAATCCCATCAAATATTTAGGACTCTCCTCGCAATTGTATTTTTGTCTTACTCAATCTTCATTTGTGTCTCTCTCAGATTTAGTGACCAAATAGATAAATTAAGGTGCTGATTTAAGTTCTTGAGCATGTGAGTCATATAAGGCAGTAATGTTAAAACACAGAATTTGCTAGGGGAAATAGAACCAAGGGGCATTCAGTAATTTTTTAGTATGTCTGTTAGTTGATAGGTGAACATTTACTGATTGGTATAATTTCTCATCTATCCTTTTCTTTTCTCTCATTTCCTTGGGGTACAACAACCCAATCCGAGGGTTTTCAGCACTTAAGGATAACATAAACTATAGAGCTTATCAAACCCAACCATTTTACTAACAATCTAAATCGCCTCTAAGAGATGTAAAATGACTTGCCCAAAATAATAGAATTCCCAAGTAGCTGTACTGGAATTCTAATCAAGGTATTTTGACCTTAAGTATACTGTCAATTATTCTGTGCTCTGTATTCATTTTTATAGCAAATCAACACATTCCAGCTTTCAGGAAATGTAGTAATGATTAAAGAATATGAGGTTTAGCCTTTTCTGAGTCTGGTAATTACTGTTAAAAATTTTGGCAGGCCCATAGTGTATGTATTTTAAGAGTTGGTACCGCATTTGGTATCTGTTGCTAATATTCTGTCTTTTGTACAATCTTGTGTGCCTATACTTTTTAAATCTCATAATTATTGGCTTCAGTGCCTTTTAGATTCAATAATCCTAGATTGTGCCACAGTCCCTGGGAAATAGAAAAAGTTATTAGAGCCTTGCAAATGTGTTTGACTGCTGCATTCTGTTACTTCCGTTGATGGCCTACAGCTTTAGCGATTGTGCAGTGGAGAAGCTTAAACCTCGAGGGCCCATTAGATTTAACTTGTTTGCTGCGTTGATATCTATATGTTAAATGACAAGAGAGTTCAGGTTATTGAATAATTTAAAATTCAGCTCTAATTGGTGTCATATGACCTGGAAAAGGCCATGGATGTTGCCAGGAGCATGCTGTGAATTTCTTATAAATAATTCATAAATTAGATGATTCATTTGCCTGGATGTCTTGCTAAATGCCAAAGTTTGTAAGTTATAACTGATGATATAACACCTGTAAGTATTTAGTTCATAACACTAGAAGGTAATCTACCTTGATGATCTAGCAAAATCTGCCAGTATAGGAGAGTTAATTGCACTGGGGAGAATGAACATTAATTTGGGATGAGACTTTGGCAAACCATACAGTGCAGCTGTTGCATTACGTAGCTTCTGTCAGCTTGACAACTGGTTCATGTAAGCATGACTAAAAATGCAACTTGTCATTCTGTGCCTTATTTTATATTAACTCCAAACGTTCTGGGTAATACAATGACCTGCCCCACACACAGTAGTTTAGGTTTAGAAATATTTATCTAGCTCTTGAATTTCTGACTTCATCATAAAATAAAGAGGATAGGGGGAAATTCTGAAGTTACAAAATTGAGATTTTTATTCTTATAAGGCTGTCCGTGGGAATATGAGGATTGTTTAATAGGGTGCTTGCCAGGATCGTAAATTATTATTTACCATTAGAGAAATGAATACCAATAAAATCTGTTGGTGCTATTGACTAATCCTGTAGTTAACAACTCATAAATGCATTGTAAGTAATCTCTTCCTAATTATATAAATAACAACCTGTTGCAGGAAATAATTACTGCAGTTTAGTTTGGCTCTCTCCTTACGGCTCATAGCAGAGATTGGCCAGGCCTGCAAAAATGATTTGCAGAAATTTATAAAACATCACTGTGTACTTGTTGATGGTGTTTCACGAAGCAATACTGCAGTTATTTTTTATTATGTGAGAACACCAGAAAGCCCTAGATTACCATAGGAATGTGTATGTTCATATATGTGCCTACACACCTGTGTGTGCTTCCATGCATGCATACAAGATCATATCATAAATGTTTATAAAATAGACATCCTTTATTTTCTATGAAGTCTTTTAAAAATATCTGTCATATTTTAAGAGTATCTTAAAGATTCTGAAAACCTTCCAACTCAGAAATTTACTAACTTTCAGTATCAGAAAATTCTTCTTTGTGTCCAAGATAAGTCTCTCACACTTTTTTTTAAACCTTATACTTTTCTCATTGGTGTTTTTTTATCTAGTCATTGGCCTGTGTCTACCCAAATTAAGAGATATTATGCTTCTACTCTGTCATAAGCCAAGTATTGCCTGCATTTTCTCCTCATCTTTCTTTTGTACAGTAAATCCCACAGCATACCCTGTCAAAGATTTTATGGCTTCATTTCTGCCACATCTAGAGTCTAAAGATGTAGCCAAGGTTATGGTACCTTTTATATAAGACAAATCCTAATATGCTACCATTTTGAACTTAACATTTTTATCTGTTGTTTTCCATAGATCATTTTCTGTCTAAACTTTTTTTTTTTAATTTATACAATGTGTGTGACTTGCCCAGGTATATTCTTCTACATGCTTTATGTTTATTTCTAATTAAGCACTCAGTCCAACTCATTTTCATCACACAGAAAACATGTAAATAGATAGCACATCCCAAGTCATATTGTTCAGTTTGCTTATTGAGTTTTGACCATATCTTAGGATATTCATAGACTCCTTTAAATGGAAGAGCACGCAACGTAATTATCAAGTTCACTTGGCAAACTGTGGGATGCTAAATCTAGCTAACTGTATCGTTTTGTACAACTCATGAGCTAAGAATGGTTTTAGCTTTTTAGATGGTTGGGAAAAAAAGAATATTTCATGAAATAGGAAAATTATATGAAATTTAAATTTCAGTGTGTCTACAAATAAGGTTTTCCTAGAATAGTTATTCATTTATGTATTATCTCTTGCTTTCACACTACAAAAGCATAACTGAGTAGTTATGACAAAGTCTGTATGGACTGCAAAGTTTAAAATGTTTATTGTCAGACCCTTTACAGAATAAATTTGCTGACCCCTGCTATAAAGCTATGAAAATACAGCCACATGCAGCACTATGTATGAACTTCACAAATATAACTTTGGGTGAAAGAAGTTAAACACAAAAGAATGTATATCATATGATTTCATTTATACTTTAAAAATAAGCAGGTAAAACTGAACTCTAGTATGGATATTTAAGCAGAGAAGTGTTAAAGCAAAGAAGTGATTCCCATTAAAGTCAAGGTAGTCATTCCCTTTGGCAAGAGAGGTAGAGAGTGGTGATTGCTCAGGGCCATCAGGGTCTTCTGAGTACAGAAGACAAGGGTCGTCTTCTGTATCTTGGATGGTAGTTACATTGGGCATTGCCTTGCTCATAACAGTTTTGTGTACTTTTCTATGTTTCATGTATTTCATATTAAAGAATTTTTTTAAAAAGATCTACAGCAGGAAGCAATGGAAGATTATGGATTTGGAGTGAGGCATAGCCCCATGTCTCACATACTATATTGATGTGACCTTGGGAAAGTTGTGTTGATTCCTTGAACTTCATTTTCTCATCTGTAAAATGCTAATTATAATAACTACCTTACAGAATTGTTGTTAAGAATAATAGGTTGAATATGTAAAACATTTAGCACAGTATATGGTAAACTCTGAGTTGAGAGCAGCCAAAGTGACAGGGTGTTCTGGGAGCATGTTCTGCATTCAGTGGTCAATGAAGGTGACCATTTAGAGCCAAGTTATCTCATCAGAAACAATTTGCATGACATTGTCTTCCCTGACCTTCATTTTTCATTTCTCATCTTCACTCCTTTAAAAATTATTTTGAATTATTTAAATATATTAGTTTCAACAAGAACTTCATAAAAGAAGATATCCAAATGACCATCAAGCATATGTTCATTAATATCATTACATATCAGGGAAATGGAAAATAAAACCACAGTGTTATTTAACTATACAGGCACCAGATTGTCTAAAAATGAAACACACTAGGGAGTGTTGCTGTGAATGTGAAGCAACTGGGACTCTCTTAATTTGCGGATGGGGGTGTGAAACAGAATAACCACTTTGGAAAGCTTACTGGCGTTTCTAATAAAGTCAAATATGCCTACCCTGTGCCCAAGAGAAACAAATGTGTATGTCTAAAAAAAAGGCTTGTATGAGAATATTCATAGCAGCTTCATATATAATAGCCCTAAATTGGAAACAACCTAATCCAATAAAAGGATAAACAAATTTTGCTTTATTCATACAATGAAGTACTATGCAGCAGTAAAAAAGAATGAACTATTGATATGCACAACAACACAGAAGATACTCAAAAATTATGTTGAGCTTAAGAAATCAGGTACAAAAGGGTAGCATACTGTATGATTCCATTTATATGAAGTTCAACATAGGCAAAACTAATCTATGATCATAAGAATCAGAACAATGGTTACTCCTGGGAGTGTGAGGATGTGATATTGACTAGAAAGAACACAAAGGAACTTTCTGGGGTAATGGAATTGTTCTATAACTTGATGTGGGTGATGATTACTTGGGTAAATGCAAGTATAAAAATTCATCAAGCTGTATACTTAAGATATGTGCATTTTATTATGTATAAGTTATGTCTCCATTTAAAAAAATATCTAATGTTTTCTAAGTTAGTGTTATATATCTGAAAAATTCATGTCAAACCCATATACCAGAGACAGCAGTTTGGGATTTGTTGTTAGTTTAAGCCTTAGTTAAGAGAAGTTATATTTGTAAGTATCATATAGAAAGCATGGAGCAGCCCCAGAAAGAAAAATACATCAGTTTCATTTAGGCCCACTGTGACTTCCGTGTGTCGCAAAGGCAAATTAAGCCCCATCCAAAGCACTTTATATGAATTATCTCATCTAATCATCACAACGACCTTAAGAGGCAGTGCAAGATGTTAGTGTTAAGACTGACATCCTTTATATGAAGGAGAAAGATGAAGAACCTCTCTATTATCTCAAGCAATTCAACTCTGGCCCAACTACAAACCTCACTGTAGCAAAATGAAGATAGATAACTGAACTCATTTTCCTTGAAGACAGTTCAGAGATAATCTGTTGTAACTGAATGTGCCCCTTGGTGATCTCACCCCACCCCACTCCCCCCGCACACATACACCACAATGTTCTCCTTGAAAGAAGTTGGATAAATATAAGGTTTGTGTTTCCTTTTTGTAAATTAGTACCCTTATAAATTAGCACCCTTGATAACTGCTCATCTGTCTCACCACCGCGTTCAGTTTTGATGTAGCTGCTATTTTTAATCTCTGGTTTTCTGTTGAGGAACCTGAGGCTCAGGCAAGTTGGATAATATGTTATATTAGTTTTTTATTGCTGTGTAACAAATTACTACAAACTTAGCAGCTTAAAACAACACACATTTACTATCTCACAGTGTCTGTGGTTCAAGAGTCTGGCACAGTTTAGTTGGGTCCTATGCTCAGGGTCTTAGAAGGCTGCAATCAAGATGCCAGCTGGGCTACATTCAGTGGGTTGTTGGCAGGATTTATTTCCTTGCATATGTATGGTAGGTGCCTCATTTTCTTGCTCACTGTTGTCTGGAAACTGCCTTCTGCTCCAGAGGTCATTGCCACATGAGCCCCTCCATAAGCCATCCCACCCTATGTATAATAGTTTGCCTCTGCTAATCCCAAACTCCCATTCCTTCCCCCCACCCCCACGCCCCTTGGCAACCACAAGACTGTTCTCTATATCTGGGTCTGGGGTTAGCAGATGCAAACTATTATGTATAGGATGGATAAACAACAAGGTCCTACTGTATAGCACAGGCAACTATATTCAATATCCTGTGACAAACCATGATGAATATGAAAAAGAATATATTGGATTGGCCAAAAAGTTCGTTCGGTTTTAAGTAAAAATAAAAGACTCATTTTCACCAAGAATTTTATTGAACAATGTATTCACTAACTGAATGAACTTTTTGGTCAACCCAATATATATGTGTAACTGAGTCGCTTTGCTGTACAGCAGAAATTAACACAACATGTAAATCAACTCTACTTCAATAAAATCTTAAAAAAAAAAAAAAAGCTCTCCTACTACACAGTAGCTTATTTCTTCAAGGCCAGCAGGAGAATCTCTGATCTTGGGGAGGGCACCAGACCCTCTGTTAAAGGGCTTACCTGACTAGGTCTGGCCCGCATGAGATAATCTCCCTTTTTATTAATTCAAAGTCAGCTGGAGCCTCAGTTACATCTGCAAAGTCCTTTTTGCCATATAAGGTAACATAACCACAAGATTGATCTGATCATATTCACAAGTTCTACCCTCACTTAAGGGGAGGAGATAATACAGGGTGGGGACACCAAAAGGATGGGAATCTTGAGGACCATCTTAGAACTCGGTCTACCAAGTTGCACAGTCACCCAGCAGATAATTGGCAAAGCAGTATTCTCTTTGAGCAAAGCATGCATGGAAATCATTAAGTTGTAGTGCCTCTCAAAAACATAAAAGCTAACTACAAAATATTTTAGAAATATTCCAAATACCTGACATTTGTGAATAATGTAACACTCAACACCATTAAAGTAAGTGTAAGCTATATAAATACCTAAAAATGCACATATGTAAATAATGTTAAGGAACAAAAATGAGAATATAAAATAATATATACATGCTATCTACTGTTACATTAATGATACATGGATTAGAAACTATATGATGATATAAAATAGTTGATTTAAGTTTCTGGACTTTTAAAAAATTTATTTCTCATTTTAAAAGTATAATCTATAAAAAGATGGTTTATCATACAAAATAGCAGGTGATAAATGTTAAATATTTCTGTTGACAGTAAGTGCTACAGAAGTTCAGAATAGGGGAGATGAATGTGGACTAGAGTTTTCCTTTAGGTGTAAAATAAGGTTAATTTTTTTAATGAGGTAGTTTATCATAAATTTTGCCCTAGGACTAGTTCCTTTTATGTAGCTTGTCATCTGCTCAGTGTCATCTGCTCAGCATATAAAATTACATGGCTTCTTTGAAGAGGCCCAAGTCATCTCCCCAGATGTGGCTCATTCTAATTTAAACAGAACTCCTTTAACATTGCTTTAGAAACTCAAAATCTTAAAAGAGTCATTGTAATAGCCCCCTTTTATCATAGGAGAGGAAAAATTGTATTGCTATATATATGTTAGGTGACACTTTTTACCAATCAGTTCATCATTTTCAACTATTGCAAAGTAAATTGGTGGGATTTTTTTTCCCCCTCTGCTAGGGATCTCAATTATTCATTCATTCTAGAGTACATGTCTCTGGAATACATAACCATCTCAACTGTTTATGAATTAGTTCTTACTTTAAAAGAAGTTGGGGCAAACTGAATAATAGCCTCCCAAACATGTCCATGTCCTAATTCCTGGAACCTGTAAATGTCATTTTATATGGCACAAGCGACTTTGTATGACAAGAGGCTTTACAGACGTGATTAAGTTAAGGATCTTGAGATGAGGAAATAAGCCAGGATTACATGGGTAGGCCCGATGTAATCAAAGTGGTCCTTAAAAGAGGGACAAAGGAGCAGTCCAATGGCCCATGGTACAGACCAGTGGTTCTCAAAGTGTGGTTCCAGATTGGAACTTGTTAAAAATGCAGATTCTCTGACTCCACTCTAGAGTTACTGAATTGGAAACTCTGGGGAATAAGCCAAGCAATTCACATTGAACAAGCCCTCCAGGTGATTCTGATACATCCTAAAGTTTGAGAGTCATTAATACAAACTAAGTTTTGCTCTCCTTGATGAAACAGGGTTGAGGCTAAAATGCTGGGAAAGCTCACTCTACTGGCCTGTCAAAGGTAGTTTGCAACTCTTCCTTTCTGGCTGAGTTCTATCAGACTATAATCACTTGAACAGCTTAATTGAAAAATCACTTACGTTTACAGCTGAAATTAAATATGTTTTGTATTTAAATAACTGCTTTTGATTAGAATCATATTTTGTGGAAAGTGCTTGGTCTTGTCTGTGTGCTGTAAAGATATTTATAAGAACTCATCAAATTTCTAGCAGTAACTAACATCCTGTTCAGTATAAGGTGAAATGTTCTACATCAAACCTCATGCTATGTAATGGCCAATCGAAAGATACTTAAGGTGGCTGAATGGATTTCTTGGCTTAGTATTCAAAATTAAACATTTTAAGACATTAACATTCAATGTTTTTCTTCTTCTCAAAGTTGATGCTATATACCCCTCATTATTTGCAATTCCTGAAATCTTGCTTAAGCAGCGAGCGGCAACACTTTCTTTTTCTCATCCTTGTGGATTTACTGAAATGTAGATTGTTTGAAAATGAGATTAGCTTTATGGCACATGTCTGTTTAGCTATGTGACTACTATCATTTATTAATTAAGAAGACAAAAACACAGCTTTGTCTTGGTAAACATATATCACTGATTTCTGAAAAGTCAAAAGAACTCCTGTTGTGCTCTTATTTGACAAGTGATCTTGCGATTCCTTTTAGGTATCCGATAGGAAAAGCACTCTCTGGTCTTCATCTGTGGAACTGGATGGTTCCTACTTGAGTGTAGCCAAACCACAAACCCACACTCAAACCAAGCAAAGGCCTAAGTCTGCAAATCAGGACTCAGCTTCAGAATCCCTTGCGGAATTTAGGAATAATTCTTTGAAACAAGCAGCCCTTCATTATCCCAAAGAGGATGTGGACAAGGTGCCATCAGAGACCAGAACATGTAATTATGGATCCCCAGGGAAAAAACTAGTAGATGCAGTACCTACAGAGAAAGTTCCACCAGAGGACCTGAACATGAAGGAATGCCAACACCGTAAGGCTACTCCACCTAGTCAGTGTTGTGGTCATAGACTTTCTGAAAATGCGGATCATGTTCGTGAGAGCCATCCGACAAACATGGTCCCTGAATATTCCAGGACACATCTGGAATCATGCAGGTATTGTGGGCTTTCCTGGGCATCTCTGATGCGTGGCCAAGGGGCACTGCAGCCTAGTGAAACTGATGTCAAAAAGCAGCTCTCAGAAGATAGAAGGCAGCAACTCATGCTTCAGAAAATGGAGCTGGAAATTGAAAAGGAACGCCTTCAGCATCTACTGGCCCAGCAGGAGACAAAGCTACTCCTAAAGCAGCAGCAGCTTCATCAGTCTCGACTGGACTATAACTGGTGAGTCCTACCTGTTCTTTCAGCAGTATCTATAGCTTGGAGAACACAGTATAAAATGACAGCTGTGTTACTATAACAGATGTGTAGGAACAGAAGTTCCTCGGGACTTTGGTTTGCTCAAGATGCACAGCAGCTATGACTTGCAAGTAAATTGCACTGTCTTTTGGGGAAGACTTGAAAGATTACCTTGTCTTCCAAAATGTTAGCTTAGAATATCTACTTCTCAGTAGTCCAGTATAATTTTTGCTGGATTCGAAAGACAGTATTTTTAAATATTACCGTTACACAAAATCCTTTGCTGTTTGATGTCATTGTAGAGAATATTACCATTAAGTAAAAGCATGAGGTTTCAGGATGTGAAATCAGACCGAAGTGTGGCTAGCTGTCATCATTCCATGCAACGAATGATGGGAACCTTCTAAATTCAGTCTTTTCTGGTCATGAAGCATAGCCTGTTCAATAACCAGTTTCTTATACACATACCCACATTTAAACTGTTCTTCCTCTAACAATTTTTCCCTGAGAACAATGTTTCAAAAGCTAAAGTCCTGTTTTATATCATGTAGTGTTCAGCATAGTTTTACATGCAGAGTCATAAAGTTTGTTATCTTAGTTTAAAAATAGTAATAAATCAGACACAATTGTATTTTAAACACAAGAAAATATGACATTTATGTCTTTTTTAAAAAGTAAGTTTCAAGTTTTCATAGGGAATTTGTGTGTGTGTGTGTGCGCGCGTGTCTTTCCCTGCCATTTCCTCCTTGGTCAAACATACCATTTCCCCTTTGTATGCATTCTTAGACACATAGATCCTATACAGACACACTTAATACTAGTGTTATTTTCTTTTACTTCTTGGAGTTAATTTTCTTTCATTTTCAGATCTTGCCTAATATTTTTTAAATTTTAATTTCTTTGAAAGTTCCATCTTGACATTTTTCCTTCAGTGTAATACTGACTCTTCTAGGAAGCAAAAGTGGTCTTCCTCTTTCTCTTCATGATCAGTTTTATTCTTCATTGTTGAAACCTGGAGGCTTTTAAAGGAAGTGAAAATGAAGTCTCTTGTAACAAGATTGTAACCAAAGGCTGAAATGTTGCTTCAATTTTATGACCCCAGTCTCTAATACTCCAGTTCATGTGTAGTCTCTCCTGAGAACTTCATTCAACAAACATTTATCGAATGCCTATGTTATGTGAGGAATGGTTCTAGGTACTTGGGATAGGTAAAAAAAATTTCAAGTGCGGTCTTTAAAGAGGTCACAGTCTAGCAGGGGAGAAAGGGTAATTTTAGACTAGGCATCATGTTCATTTGAACAGGATTGTATGTTCAAATAGTGCTGCATAATGATAATAAAGTCTTTATTGTTCTCTTGATCACCCCAGCTTAGATGAAAGAGCTATGAAACACAGATTTTGAACAAGTTTTGTGTATATAAATTGTAAACATTTATGCATATGTATAGAGATTTTTAAAAACTTTTTATTTTGAAACAATTAGATTGATAGAAGTTGCAAAAACCAGCTTCTCCCAATGACTACATTTTATACAACTGTAATATATTATCAAAACTAGTAAATTAACATTGGTACAGTGTGTATGTGTATTTCTATGCCATTTTATCACATGTGGATTTGTGTAGCCACCACCACAATCAAACTACAGGACTATTTCAGCACCACCAAGATTTCCTTTGTACTCTTCTGTTAGAGTCACTCTCTGCGCCCCCATCCCTAACCCCTGGAGACTCCTAATCTGTTGTCTATGTCTATAATTTTGTTATTTTGAAAATGTTATATAAATGGAATTATACAGTATGTGAAATTTTGATATTGGCTTTTCTCATTCAGCATAATGTTCTTGACATCCATCTAGGTTGTCGCATATATTGTACCTTTTGATTTCTGAGTACTATTCCACGATATGGATATACCATGGTATGTTTAACCATTTATCTGTTAAAGGACAATTGGTTGTTTTCAGTTTTTTTCTGCTACAAATAGAGCTGCTATATATTCTAATACAAGTTTTAGTGTGGCCTAAGGTTTTTGTTTCTACAAATGAAAACTAGGAGTAAGATTGCTAAATCTTATGATAAGATCATACTTAACTTATACCACATTAAGTTTAAAATACTTTTCTACCAGTATGAAAGATCATTTCTCCACCTCCTTTCCGGCATTTGATAGTGTCACAGGTTTTTATTTGACATGTTCTAATCTGTGTGTAGTGATATTTCATTGTCGTCTTAGTTTGCATTTTCCTAATGGCTAGTGATATTGAATATCTTTTCATTTGCTAGTTTGCCCTCCTTCCATCCTTTTGGGTAAATTGTCCCTTTAATATCTCTTGCCATATTCCAACCGGATTGTTTGAATTGTTTTCCTGTTGAGTTTTGAGAGTTCCTTATATATTCAAAGGATATAAGTCCTTTGTCAGATAGGTGGATTGCAAGTATTTTCTCCTGGTCTGTAGCCTGTCTTTTCAGTCTCAAAAAGGATCTTTCACAAAGCAAAAGTTTTCAATTTTGATGAAGTTTGATTTTTTTTATTGTAGATGATATAAAGTTTCCATAATGACTGTTGAATTTTGTCAGATACCTTTTATGTGTTAATTGATGTGATTGTTTGATTTTTCTCTTTTAGATTGCCAATATGGTGGGTTGCATTGACAGTTCTTTTTAATATTGACCTAGCATTGTATCCCTGGAATAAATCTCCTTGGTCATAGTGTATAATACTTTTTATATACTACAAATTTCTATTTACTAATATTTTATTAAGGATATTTACATCAATATGTATGAGGGATATTGGTCTGTAGTTTTCTTTTTTTATACTGGCTTTGGTTTTGGTGTCAAGATAATACGGGTCTCATTTATTTAATTGATTCATTTCTTAGTATTTCCTTATTTCTGCTTGCTTTGGATTTATCTTGTTCTTTTTTTCTGTCTTAAGGTGGGAGCTTAGATTATTGATTTGATACTTTTCTTCTTTTTTACTGGAAGCATTTAGGGCCATAAATATCCCTCTCAGCACTGTTAGTCTCACATATTTTGGTATGTTGATATGTTCACTGAATGTAATGTCCTCTAGGTTCATGCATACTGTTGCAAATGGCAGGATTTCCTTCTTTTTTTTCTGGCTGAATAATATTCCACTGTGTGTATGTTTGTGTGTGTGTGTGTGTGTGTGTGTGTATCTCACATTTTCTTTATCCATTCTTCTGTCAATAGACACTTAGGTTGTTTCCATATCTTGGCTATTGTGATTAATGCAGCAATGAACGTGGAAATGCAGACATCTCTTTAAGATACAAATTTCATTTCCTTAAGATAAATACCCAATTGCTAGATCATATGGTAGTTCTATTTTTAAATTTTGAGGATTTTCCGTACTGTTTTCCATAATGACTGTACCACTTTACATTCTCACCAAGAATATATAGGGATTCCCATTTCTCCATATCCTGACCAACAATTGTTGTTTCTTGTCTTTTTGATAATAGCCATTCTAACAGGTATGAGGTGACATCTCATTGTAGTATTGATTTGCATTTCCCTGATGATTAGTGATATTGAGCATCTTTTCATGTATCTGTTAGCCATCTGTATGCCTTCTTTGAGAAAATGTCTATTCACATCCTCTGCTCATTTTTTAATTGGATTGTTTGGGTTTTTGCTATTGAATTATATAAGTTCTTTATATATTTTGGATATTACCCCTTTATCAGATATATGATTTGCAAATATTTTCTCCCATTTGGTAGGTCTCCTTTTCATTTTGTTGGTGGTTTCCTTTGCTGTGCAGAGGCTTTATAGTTTGATGTAGTCCCACTTATTTATTTTTGGGTTTTGTTGCCTTTATATTTTGTGTCAGCTCCAAAAGATCATCACCAAGACTATGTCAGTGAGCTTACCACCTATGTTTTCTTCTAGGAGTTTCATGGTTTTAGGTCTTACATTCTAGTCTTTAACCCATTTTGAGTTAATTCTTATGTGACGTGTAACACGTAAGATCCTGGTCTAATTTCATTCTTTTGCACGGGGCTGTCCATTGTTCCCAAAACCATTTATTGAAGAGACTATCCTTTCCCAATTGTGTATTCTTGGTGCCCTGATCAAAGATTAGTTGACCACATATGCAAGGGTTTATTTCCGGGTTTTCTATTCTGTTTTATTGGTCTTTGTGACTGTTTATATGTCAGTTTGTATGTGTGGGTGTGTCTACTCATTTGATTTTGTATTTTGATTTAGTATTTTTCTCACTTCTATTTATTTCTGATTTACTCTTTTTACTTCCAGTTTTTTTTTTTTAATATATTTATTTATTTATTTATTTATCTTTGGCTGCATTGGGTCTTTGTTGCTGTGCACGGGCTTTCTCTAGTTGCGGTGAGCTGGGGCTACTCTTTGTTGTGGTACGCAGGCTTCTCATTGCGGTGGCTTCTCTTGTTGCGGAGCACAGGCTCTAGGCGTGCGGGCTTCAGTAGTTGTGGCACATGGGCTCAGTAGATGTGGCTCGTGGGCTCTAGAGCGCAGGCTCAGTAGTTCTGGTACACGGGCTTACTTGCTCCGTGGCATGTGGGATCTTCCCGGCCCAGGGATTGAACCCATGTCCCTTGCATTGGCAGGTGGATTCTTAACCACTGCGCCAGCAGGGAAGCCCCTCTTCTAGTTTTATTAAACTATAATTGGCATACAGCACTGTATAAGTTTAGGGTGTAGAGCATGATAATTTCACTTACATACATCATGAAATGACTACCAAGATAAGTTTAGTGAATATCTATCATCTTATATAGATACAAAATTAAATAGAAAAAAATGTTTTTTCCTTGTGATAAGAACCATTAGGGTTTACTCTCTTAACAACTTTCATATATAACATACAGCAGTGTTAATTATATTTATTATGTTGTATATTACATCCCTAGTACTTGTTTAGCTTATAATTGGAAGTTTGTACCGTTTATCTACTTTTATCTAATTCCCCTTCTCCCTACCTATCATCTCTGGTAGCACAAACCTCACCTTTTTTTCCTATGAGTTTGTTTCTTTGTTTGTTTTTGAAGTATAATTGACCTACAATACTATGTTAGTTCCTGGTATATAAGATAGTGACTTGATATATCTATACATTTCAAAATGATCACCACAATAAGTCTAGTTGTCATGTGTCACCACAGAAAGATATTACATAATTATTGACTATATTCCCCATACTGTACATTTCATAGCCATGTCTCATTTATTTTGCAACTGGAAATTTGTACTGTACCTCTTAATCTCCCTCACCTATTTCTCACCTACCCTGACCCCTCTCCCCTCTGGCAACCACCTATTTGTTCTCTATATTTATGACTCTGTTTCTATTTCATTATGTTTGTTCATTTGTTTTTTAGAGTCCACATATAAGTGAAATCATACAGTATTTATCTTTCTCTGTCTGACTTATTTCACTTAGCATAATACCCTCCAAGTCCATCCATGTTGTTGCACATGGCAAGATTTTATCCTTTTGTATGGCTGTGTAATACTCCATTATATACATATACCACATCTTCTTTATCCATTCATCTGTTGACGGACACTAAGGTTGCTTCCGTATCTTGGCTATTGTAAATAATGCTGCAGTGAACACAGGGACGCATGTATCTTTTCTGTTGAATCATTAGCGTTTTTGTTTTCTTCAGATAAATACCCAGGAGTGGAATTGCTACATCATATAATAGTTCTATTTTTAATTTATTGAGGAATCTCCGTACTGTTTTCCATAGCGGCTACACCAATTTACATTCCTACCAACAGTGCACGAGGATTCCCTTTTCTTCACATCCTTGTCAACACTTGTTATTTGCTGTCTTCTTGATAATGGCCATTCTGACAGGTGTGAGGTGATATCTCATTATGGTTTTGATTTTCATTTCCCTGATGATAAGTGATGTTAAGCATCTTTTCATGTCCCTGTTGGCCATCTGTATGTCTTCTTTGAACAAATGTCTATTCAGATCCTCTGCCCATTTTTTTAACCTGTTTATTTGGTGTTTTAGTGTTGAATTGTATGCCAGTACTGTTTTGACTATAGCTTTGTAATATAGTTGGAAATCAGAGAATGTAATGCTTCCAACTTTGGTCTTCTTTCTCAAGATTTAGCTATTCAGGGTCTTTTATGGTTCCATACAAATTTTAGTATTGTTTGTTCTATTTCTATGTCTAAATCTATTTTTACAGGTTAAGAACTCAAGCTGTATTTAAGTCAAGAGAACTGGTTGCTAATAAAGACATTACTACACCCCGAGAGCTGAGGCTGGATATGAATGAGAGTGGCTCTGGACCAAGTTAAACTTGGGTGGTCGGTGAAGGCAAAATATGTAGCACACAGATATTAAGGATATGGTTGGTATATATTTATAGCTTCATATTGGTGAATCCAGTTTTCTGATCATATGAATAAATATATTCACATTATAAATTTTTGAAAAATATAGAAAAGTGTAAAGAAGAAAATAAAAATCATTCATAATCCTACCATTCAGAGACAATCCTATGAGGCCTTTTGCCCTCTCTCTTTCATAATAATAATTTCTGTATCGTAATAGGGATTATGCTTATACAGAATTTTATTTTTTGCTTTTTTTTGTGTATCCCAGTTTCTGATGTCCTTTTTTATGAAAACATGATATTAATTCATTTAACCAATATCTATCATGTGACGAATATTACTCAATATTTATCAATAAGCCTGTTATTGGATAATATAAGGTTTTACTATTATACAATAAATTATGCTTTGAGGAACATTTCTGTACATACATTTTTAATGTATGCAGAACTACTAGCTTAAAGTACGTATAAATCCTTTTAAGATTCTTTTTTTTTTTTTTACATCTTTATTGGAGTATAATTGCTTTACAATGGTGTGTTAGTTTCTGCTTTATAAAAAAGTGAATCAGTTATACATATACATATGTTCCCATATCTCTTCCCTCTTGCATCTCCCTCCCTCCCACCCTCCCTATCCCACCCCTCTAGGTGGTCAAAAACCACCGAGCTGATCTCCCTGTGCCATGCGGCTGCTTCCCACTAGCTATCTGTTTTAAGTTTGGTAGCGTATATATGTCCATGCCACTGTCTCACTTTGTCACAGCTTACCCTTCCCCCTCCCCATATCCTCAAGTCCATTCTATAGTACATCTGTGTCTTTATTCCTGTCTTTCCCTTAGGTTCTTCATGACATTTTTTTTTCTTAGATTCCACATATATGTGTTAGCATACGGTATTTGTCTTTATCTTTCTGACTTACTTCATTCTGTATGACAGACACTAAGTCCATTGACCTCACCACAATAAACTCATTTTTGTTTCTTTTTATGGCTGAGTAATATTCCATTGTATATATGTGCCACATCATCTTTATCCATTCATCCAATAATGGACACATAGGATGCTTCCATCTCCTGGCTATTGTAAATAGAGCTGCAATGAACATTTTCGTACATGACTCTTTTTGAATTATGGTTTTCTCAGGGTATATGCCCAGTGGTGGGATTGCTGGGTCATATGGTAGTTCTATTTGTAGTTTTTTAAGGAACCTCCATACAGTTCTCCATAGTGGCTGTACCAATTCACATTTCCACAGCAGCACACGAGTGTTCCCTTTTCTCCACACCCTCTCCAGCATTTATTGTCTATGGATTTTTTGATGATGACCATTCTGACCGGTGTGAAATGATATCTCATTGTACTTTTCATTTGCATTTCTTTAATGATTAATGATGTTGAGTATTCTTTCATGTGTTTGTTGGCAATCTGTGTATCTTCTTTGGAGAAATGTCTGTTTAGGTCTTCTGCCCATTTTTGGATTGGGTTGTTTGTTTTTTTGTTATTGAGCTGCATGAGCTGCTTGGAAATTTTGGAGATTAATCCCTTGTCAGTTGCTTCATTTGCAAATACTTTCTCCCATTCTGAGGGTTGTCTTTTTGTCTTGTTTATGGTTTCCTTTGCTGTGCAAAAGCTTTGAAGTTTCACTGGTTCCATTTGTTTATTTTTGTTTTTATTTCCATTTCTCTAGGAGATGGGTCAAAAAGGATCTTGCTGTGATTTATGTCATAGAGTGTTCTGCCTATGTTTTCCTCTAAGAGTTTGATAGTTTCTGGCCTTACATTTAGGGCTTTAATCCATTTTGAGCTTATTTTTGTGTGAGGTGTTAGGGAGTGTTCTAATCTCATACTTTTACATGTACCTGTCCAGTTTTCCCAGCACCACTTATTGAAGAGGCTGTCCTTTCTCCACTGTACATTCCTGCCGCCTTTATCAAAGATAAGGTGACCATATGTGCGTGGCTTTATCTCTGGGCTTTCTATCCTGTTCCATTGATCTATATTTCTGTTTTTGTGCCAATACCATACTGTCTTGATTACTGTAGCTTTGTAGTATAGTCAGAAGTCAGGGAGCCTGATTCCTCCAGCTCTGTTTTTCGTTCTCAAGCTTGCTTTGGCTATTTGGGGTCTTCTGTGTTTCCATACAAATTATGAAATGTTTTGTTCTAGTTCTGTGAAAAATGCCAGTGGTAGTTTGATAGGGATTGGATTGAATCTGTAGATTGCTTTGGGTAGTAGAGTCATTTTCACACTGTGGATTCTTCCATCCAAGAACATGGTATATCTCTTCATCTATTTGTATCATCTTTAATTTCTTTCATCAGTGTCTTATAATTTTTTGCATACAAGTCTTTTGTCTCCTTACGTAGGTTTATTCCTAGATATTTTATTCTTTTTGTTGCAGTGGTAAATGGGAGTGTTTTCTTGATTTCACTTTCAGATTTTTCATCATTAGTATATAGGAATGCCAGAGATTTCTGTGCATTGATTTTGTATCCTGCCACTTAACCAAATTCATTGATTAGCTCTAGTAGTTTTCTGGTAGCATCTTTAGGATTCTCTATGTATAGGATCATGTCATCTGCAAACAGTGACAGCTTTACTTCTTCTTTTCCGATTTGGATTCTTTTATTTCCTTTTCTTCTCTGATTGCTGTGGCTAAAACTTCCAAAACTATGTTGAATAAGAGTGGTGAGAGTGGGCAACCTTGTCTTGTTCCTGTTCTTAGTGGAAATGCTTTCAGTTTTTCACCATTGAGGAGGATGTTGGCTGTGGGTTTGTCATATATGGCCTTTATTATGTTGAGTAAAGTTCCCTCTATGCCTACTTTCTGGAGGGTTTTTATCATACATGGGTGTTGAACTTTGTCAAAAGCTTTCTCTGCATCTATTGAGATGACCATATGGTTTGTCTCCTTCAATTTGTTAATATGGTGTATCACATTGATTGATTTGCGTATTTTGAAGAATCTTTGTATTCCTGGAATAAACCCCACTTGATCATGGTGTATGATCCTCTTAATGTGCTGTTGGATTCTGTTTGCTAGTATTTTGTTGAGTATTTTTGCATCTATGTTCATCAGTGATTTTGCCCTGTAGTTTTCTTTCTTTGTGACATCCTTGTCTGGTTTTGGTGTCCGGGTGATGGTGGCCTCGTAGAATGAGTTTGGGAGTGTTCCTCCCTCTGCTATGTTTTGGAAGAGTCTGAGAAGGACAGGTCTTAGCTCTTCTATAAGTGTTTCATAGAATTCGCCTTGAAGCCATCTGGTCCTGGGCTTTTGTTTGTTGGAAGATTTTTAATCACAGTTTCAATTTCAGTGCTTGTGATTGGTCTGTTCATATTTTCTATTTCTTCCTGATTCAGTCTTGGCAGATTGTGCATTTCTAAGAATTTGTCCATTTCTTCCAGGTTGTCCATTTTATTGGCATAGAGTTGCTTGTAGTAATCTCTCATGATTTTTGGTATTTCTGCAGGGTCAGTTGTTACTTCTCCTTTTTCATTTCTAATTCTATTGATTTGACTCTTCTCCCTTTTTTTCTTGATGAGTCTGGCTAATGGTTTATCAGTTTTGTTTATCTTCTCAAAGAACCAGCTTTTAGTTTTATTGATCTTTGCTATCATTTCCTTCATTGCTTTTTCATTTATTTCTGATCTGATCTTTATGATTTCTTTCCTTCTGCTAACTTTGTAGTTTTTTTGTTCTTCTTTCTCTTAATTGCTTTAGGTGCAAGGTTAGGTTGTTTATTCTAGGTGTTTCCTGTTTCTTAAGGTAGGATTGTATTGCTGTAAACTTCCCTCTTAGAACTGCTTTTGCTGCATCCCATAGGTTTTGGGTCATTGTGTCTCCATTGTCATTTGTTTCTAGGTATCTTTTGATTTCCTCTTTGATTTCTTCAGTGCTCGTCTCATTGTTAAGTAGTGTATTGTTTAGCCTCCATGTGTTTGTATTTTTTACAGATCTTTTCCTGTAATTGATATCTAGTCTCATAGCATTGTGGTCTGAGAAGATACTTGATACAGTTTCAGTTTTCTTAAATTTCCCAAGGCTTGATTTGTGACCCAAGATACGATGTATCCTTGAGAGTGTTCCATGAGTACTTGAGAAAAATGTGTATTCTGTTGTTTTTGGATGGAGTGTCCTATAAATATCAATTAAGTCCATCTTGTTTAATGTATCATTTAAAGCTTGTGTTTCCTTATTTATTTTCATTTTGGATGATTTGTCCATTGGTGAAAATGGGGTGTTAAAGTCCCCTACTATGAATGTGTTACTGTCGATTTCCCCTTTTATGGCTGTTAGTATTTGCCTTATGTATTGAGGTGCTCCTATGTTGGTTGCATAAATATTTACAATTGTTATATCTTCTTCTTGGATCGATGCCTTGATCATTATGTAGTGTCCTTCTTTGTCTCTTTTAATAGTCTTTATTTTAAAGTCTATTTTGTCTGATATGAGAATTGCTACTCCAGCTTTCTTTTGGTTTCCATTTGCATGGAATATCTTTTTCCATCCCCTCACTTTCAGTCTGTATGTGTCTCTAGGTCTGAAGTGGGTCTCTTGTAGACAGCATATATATGGGTCTTGTTTTTGTATCCATTCAGCCAGTCTGTGTCTTTTGGTGAGAGCATTTAATCCATTTACATTTAAGGTAATTATCGATATGTATGTTCCTATTCCCATTTTCTTAATTGTTTTGGGTTTGTTATTGTAGGTCTTTTCCTTCTCTTGTGTTTCTTGCCTAGAGAAGATCCTTTAGCATTTGTTGTAAAGCTGTTTTGGTGGTGCTGAACTCTCTCAGCTTTTGCTTGTCTGTAAAGGTTTTAATTTCTCCATCAAATCTGAATGAGATCCTTGCTGGGTAGAGTAATCTTGGTTGTAGGTTTTTCTCCTTCATCACTTTAAATATGTCCCGCTAGTCCCTTCTGACTTGCAGAGTTTCTGCTGAAAGATCAGCTGTTAACCTTATAGGGATTCCCTTGTGTGTTATTTGTTGTTTTTCCCTTGCTGCTTTTAATATGTTTTCTTTGTACCGTTTGCTTAATATGTGTCTTGGCGTGTTTCTCCTTGGATTTATCCTGTATGGGACTCTCTGTGCTTCGTGGACTTGATTAACTATTTTCTTTTCCATATTAGGGAAGTTTTCTATAATCTCTTTCTATAATCTCTCCAAATATTTTCTCAGTCCCTTTCTTTTTCTCTTCTTCATGTGGAACCCCTATAATTTGAATGTTGGTGTGTTTAATGTTGTCCCAGAGGTCTCTGAGACTGTCCTCAGTTCTTTTCATTCTTTTTTCTTTATTCTGCTCTGCAGTAGTTATTTCCCCTATTTTATCTTCCAGGTCACTTATCCGTTCTTCTGCCTCAGTTATTCTGCTATTGATCCCTTCTAATTTCATTTATTGTGTTGTTCGTCGTTGCTTGTTTCACCTTTAGTTCTTCTAGGTCCATGTTAAATGTTTCTTGCATTTTCTCTATTCTATTTCCAAGATTTTGGATCATCTTTACTATCATTATTCTGAATTCTTTTTCAGGTAGACTGCCTATTTCCTCTTCATTTGTTAGGTCTGGTGGGTTTTTATCTTGTTCCTTCATCTGCTGTGTGTTTTTCTGTCTTCTCATTTTGCTTATCTTACTGTGTTTGGGGTCTCCTTTTTGCCGGCTTCAGGTTCATAGTTCCCATTGTTTTTGGTGTCTTCCCCAGTGGCTAAGGTTGGTTCAGTGGGTTCAGTAGGTTTCCTGGTGAGGGGACTAGTGCCTATGTTTTGGTGGATGAGGCTGGATCTTGTCTTTCTGGTGGGCAGGTCCATGTCTGGTAGTGCGTTTTGGGGTGTCTGTGAAGTTATTATGATTTTAGGCAGCCTCTCTGCTAATGGGTGGGGTTGTGTTCCTGTCTTGCTAGTTGTTTGGCATGTGGTGTCCAGCACTGTAGTTTGCTGGTCATTGAGTGAAGCTGGGTGTTGGTGTTGAGATGGAAATCTCTGGGAGATTTTTGCCGTTTGATATTATGTGGAGCTGGGAGGTGTCTTGTGGACCAGTGTCCTGAAGTTGGCTCTCCCACCTCAGAGGCAGAGCACTGACTCCTAGCTGCAGCACCAAGAGCCTTTCATCCACACTGCTCAGAATAAAAGGGAGAAAAGGAGAAAGAAAGAAAGAGGATAAAAGAAAATAAAATAAAGTCAGATAAAATAAAGTTATTAAAATAAAAAATAATTATTAAGAAAAAAATTTTTTAAAAGTAAAAACAAACAAACCAAAACAGACGGATAGAACCCTAGGACAAATGGTGAAAGCAAAGCTATACAGACAAAATCTCACACAGAAGCATACACTCACAAAAAGGGGAAAAAATAATAAATCTTGCTCTCAGAGTCCACCTCCTCAATTTGGCATGATTCATTGTCTATTCAGGTATTCCACAGATGCAGGGTACATCAAGTTGATTGTGGAGATTTAATCCGCTGCTCCTGAGGCTGCTGGGTGAGATTTCCCTTTCTCTTTTTTGTTGGCATAGCTCCCAGGGCTCAGCTTTGGATTTGGCCCCGCCTCTGCATGTAGGTCGCCGGAGGCCGTCTGTTCTTCGCTCAGATAGGACGGGGTTAAAGGTGCAGCTGCTTGGGGGACTCTGGCTCACTCAGGCCGCGGGGAGGGAGGGGTACGGATGCGGGGTGAGCCTGCGGGGGCAGAGGCCTGCGTGACGTTGCACCAGCCTGAGGCGCGCCATGCGTTCTCTCGGGGAATTTGTCCCTGGATCCCGGGACCCTGGCAGTGGCGGGCTGCACAGGCTCCCTGGAAGGGAGTTGTGGATAGTGACCTGTGCTCACACACAGGCTTCTTGGTGGCGGCAGCAGCAGCCTTAGCATCTCATGCCTGTCTCTGGGGTCCGCGCTGTTAGCCGCGCCTTGCGCCCGTCTCTGGAGCTCCTTTAAGCAGCACTCTTAATCCCCTCGCCTCGCGCACCAGGAAACAAAGGGAGAAGAAAAGGTCTCTTGCCTCTTCAGCAGGTCCAGACTTTTCCCCGGACTCCCTCCCAGCTAGCGGTGGTGCACTAACCTCTTCAGGCTGTGTTCACGCCGCCAGTCCTCTGCCTGCGTGCGGATGGAAGCCTGAGCCTCAGCTCCCAGCCCCGCCCTCCCCAGCGGGTGAGCCGACAAGCTTCTCGGGCTGGTGAGTGCCGGTCGGCACCGATCCTCTGTGCGGGAATCTCTCTGCTTTGCCCTCCTCACCCCTGTTGCTGTGCTCTCCTCTGTGCCTTCGAAGCTTCCCCCTCCGCCACCCGCAGTCTCCGCCCGCGAAAGGGCTTCCTAGTGTGTGGAAACCTTTCCTCCTTCACAGCTCCCTCCCACTGGTGCAGGTCCCGTCCCTATCCTTTTGTCTCTGTTTATTCTTTTTTCTTTTGCCCTACCCAGGTACGTGGGGACTTTCTTGCCTTTTGGGAGGTCTGAGGTCTTCTGCCAGCATTCAGTACGTGTTCTGTAGGAGTTGTTCCACGTGTAGTTGTGTTTCTGATGTATCTGTGGGGAGGAAGGTAATCTCCGCGTCTTACTCTTCCGCCATCTTCCCCCTCTCCCCCCTTTTAAGATTCTTGATTCACATTGCCAAATTGCTTTTCATAAAAAGTTAAATCAGTTTACACCCCAAAATCAATGTTTGAGAATGCTGTTTTCATGAAATATAAAGAATTTTTGGCCAGTGTTTTTTCAAATATATTTTTTCCCTATTCTCTTTATCCTCTCCTTTTGGAACTCTGTTTACATGTATATTAGAGCTTTAGTTTATTGTCCCAGAGGTCCCTGGCTCTTTGCTAATTTTTTAAAATCTATTTTTCTTTATTCTTCGTATTGAATAATTTCTATTGATCTATCCTCAGATTCATCAACTCTCTTCTGTTATTTCTAATCTGCCATTAAGCCCATACAATGATTTTTTTTAATTTCAGATGTTGGTTTTTTTGGTTTTAGAATTTCCATTTGGATCTTTGTTATAATTTCTATTTCTCTGTTAAAATTTTCTATTTTATTCGTTACAGGTGTGTTTTTTCCTTTAAAATCCTTGTCTGCTAATTCTAACACCTGGTTCATCTTGGGGTTTGTTTCCACTAATTGACTTTTCTATTGAGTGTTGGTCACGTTCTTCTGTTTCTTGGTATGTTTAGTAATTTTGGATTGTTTCCTGGTCATTGTGAGTAACTCTAGAATTCAGTTATATAGGTATATCTCATTTTATTATGCTTCACTTTATCATGCTTCACAAATAATTGTGGTTTTTACAAATTGAAGGCTTGTGGCAACCTTGTGTCGAGCAAGTCTATCGGCACCATTTTTCCAAAAGCATTTGCTCACTTTGTATCTCTGTGCTACATTTTCCTAATCCTTACAATATTTCTAATATTATTATTGTTGTTACTATCATTATTATTATATTTGTTATAGTGATCAGTGATCTTTGATTTTACTTTGCAAAAAGATTATGACTTGCTGAAAGCTCAGATGATGGTTAGCATCTTTTAGCAATAAAGTATTTTTTAATTAAGGTGGGGTTTTTTTTTAGACATAATGCTTATGCACATTTAATAGACTACAATATAGTGTAAACATAACTTTTATATGCACTGGGAAACCAAACAATTTGTGTGACTCCTTTTGTTGCAATATTCACTTCATTGTGGTGGTCTGGAACCAAAACTACAGTGTCTTCAAGGTATGCCTGTATTTCTCTGAACAATGTTAATTTTCTGTGTGCTAGTGGGCAGTTAATTTAACTGAACTCAGATTCCAAGCTCTATCTCCCTGGAGTAAGTGGCAGCGATAATCACTATTGAGTTATTTTAACTTTAATTAGGTTGCTTAAGTCTGCCCTGTTCATGTGTAGTTCATGTGTAGTTCAGGGGTCAGCCCAAACTGGCAGGGTTGTTGCATAGAATTTGAGGCTTTCCTGTTTCTCTCTCTCCACTCCAAGATTTTTCACTTTTTAGCTACTTTGGTCAACCTAGACTCTATCCTCTGGTTCTTTAAGCCTACTTTCAGCTAAAAGCCATTAAAAAAAGTCAGGAACTCTTCCAGTGCCACTGTTTTCTTTTAAGTGCTAATCCTCTTACAGTTTCTGCTTCCTTTTGGCCACTTTTCAGTGCATTCAAGTTATTTTTTTCCTCCCAGAGTTTATAGTTGTTATGTGTAGATTTGATCCTATAGGAGCTACTCAGCCATTATCAGAACCCAAGAATTCTTATTTTAGCACAATTTTGCCATAATTAATTTTTTAAATTGCGGTAAAATACACATAACATAAAATTTACCATCTCAACCATTTTTTAGTATACTATTCAATAATAGTAAACATATTTACAGTGTTGTGAAACCAATCTCCAGAACTCTTTTATCCTACAAAACTGAAACTCTGTGCCCATTAATAACTACTCTTCATTTCCTCTTACCTCCATCCCCTAGCAACCACCATTTTATTTTGTTTCTACACTTTGATTATTCTAGATACCTCATATAACTGGAATCATACGGTATTTGTCTTTTTAATAAATAAAAATAATTTATTTTTATTGAAGTATAGTTGATTTACAATGTTATGTTTGTTTCAGGTGCACAGCAAAGTGATTCAGATATATATATATATATATATATATATATTCTTTTACAAATTCTTTTCGCATGTAGATTATTACAAGATATTGAGTATAGTCCCTGTGCTATACAGTAGGTCCTTGTTGTTTATCTGTTTTATATATAGTACTGTGTATATGTTACTCTCAAATTCCTAATTTATCCATCCCTATCACCTTTCCTCTTTGGTAATCATAAGTTTGTTTTCTATGTCTGTGAGCCTATTTCTGTTTTGTAAATAAGTTCATTTGTATCATTTTTTAGATTCCACATATAAGTGATATCATAGGACATTTGTATTTCTCTGTCTGACTTACTTCACTCAGAATGATAATTTCCAGGTCCATTCACATTGCTGTAAATAAAAATAATTTTATTCTTTTTTATGGCTAAGTAATATTCCATTATATATGTATATGTATGTGTCTGTGTGTACACACACACACACACACACACACACACACACACACACACCCCACATTTTCTTTATCCATTCATCTGTCGATGGGCATTTAGGTTGCTTCCATGTCTTGGCTATTGGAAATAGTGCTGCAATGAATATTGGAGTACATGTATCTTTTCTTTCTTTTTTTTTTCTGTTAATATTTTTTTTTAATTTTTATTGGAGTATAGTTGATTTACAGTGTTTTGTTAGTTTCAGGTGTACAGCAATGTGAATCAGTTATACACATATATATATATATATATATATATATATATATATATATATATCCAGTCTGTTTTAAGTTCTTTTCCCATATAGGCCATTACAGACTATTGAGTAGAGTTCCCTGTGCTATACAGCAGGTCCTTATTAGTTATCTATTTTATATATAGTAATCTGTATATGTCAGTCCCAGTTCCCCAATTTATCCCTACCCCTAACCACTGCTAACCATAAGTTTGTTTTCTACATCTGTCACTCTATTTCTCTTTTGTAGATAAGTTCATTTTTACCCTTTTTTTTAGATTCAACATATAAGCGGATATCCTATGATATTTATCTTTCTCTGTCTGACTTACTTCACTCAGTCTGACAGTCTCTAGGTCCATCCATGTTCCTGCAAATGGCATTATTTTGTTCTTTTTTATGACTGAGTAATATTCCATTGTATATATGTACCACATCTTCTTTATCCACTCATCTGTCGGTGGGCATTTAGGTTGTTTCCTTGACCTGGTTATTGTAAATAGTGCTGCAGTGAACATTGTGGTGCATGTGTCTTTTTGAATTATGATTTTCTCAGGGTATATGCCCAGTACTGGGATTGCTGGGTCATATGGTAATACTATTTTTAGTTTTTTAAGGAACCTCCATACTGTTCTCCATAGTGGCTGTATCAGTTTACATTCCCACCAACAGTGCAAGAGAGTTCCCTTGTCTCCACACCCTCTGCAGCATCTGTTGTTTATAGATTTTCTGATTATGCCCATTCTAACCGGTGTGAGGTGATACCTGATTGTAGTTTTGATTTGCATTTCTCTAATAATTAGTGATGTTCAACATCTTTTGATGTGCATTTTGGCCATCTATATGTCTTCTTTAGAGAAATGTCTATTTAGGTCTTCTGCCCATTTTTTGATTGGGTTGTTTGTATTTTTGATATTGAGCTTTATGAGCTGTTTGTATATTTTGGAGATTAATCCCTTGTTGGTCCTTTGTTTGCAAATATTTTCTCCCATTCTTTAGGTTGTCTTTTCATTTTGTTTATGGTTTTCTTTGCTGTGCAAAAGCTTTTAAGTTTAATTAGGTCCTGTTTGTTTACTTTTGTTTTGTTTCCATTACTCTAGGAGACATATCCAGAAAGATATTGCTGTGATTTATGTAAGAGAATATTCTGCCTGTTTTCCTCTAAGAGTTTTATAGTATCCAGCCTTACATTTAGGTCTTTGATCCATTTTGAGTTTATTTTTGTGTATGATGTTAGAGAATGTTCTAATTTCATTCTCTTACATGTAGCTGTCCAGTTTCTCCAGCACCATTTATTGAGGAGACTGTCTTTTCTCCATTGTATATTCTTGCATCCTTTGTCATAGATTAACTGACCATAGGTGCATGGGTTTATGTCTGGGCTTTCTATCCTGTTCTATCCTGATCTATTTTTCTGTTTTTGTGCCAGTACCATACTGTTTTGATTACTGTAGCTTAGTCTGAATCCAGGGAGCCTGATTCCTGCATCTCCATTTTTCTTTCTCAAGGTTGCTTTGCCTATTCAGAGTCTTTTGTATTTCCTACAAACTGTAAAATTTTTTTGTTCTAGTTCTGTGAAAAATGCCATTAGTAATTTGATAGGGATTGCATTGAATCTTAGATTACCTTGGGTAGTATAGTCATTGTGATGATATTAAGTTTTCCAACCCAAGAACATGGTATATCTTTCCATCTGTTTGTGTCATCTCTGATTTCTTTCATCAGTGTCTTATAGTTTTAAGAATACAGGTCTTTTGTTTCCTTAGGTAGGTTTATTTTTAGGTATTTTATCCTTTTTGATGCAATGGTAAATGGAATTGTTTCATTAATTTCCCTTTCTGATCTTTCACTGTTAATGTATAGAAATACTACAGATTTCTGTTTATTAATTTTGTATCCTGCAACTTTACCAAATTCATTGATGAGCTCTAGCAGTTTTCTGGTAACGACTTTAGTATTTTCTTTTTTTTACATATAAATTTATTTATTTTATTTTTGGCTGCATTGGGTCTTCGCTGCTGCACGCAGGCTTTCTCTAGTTGCAATAAGCAGGGCTACTCTTTGTTGCAGTGCAAGGGCTTCTCATCGTGGTAGCTTCTCTTGTTCTGAAGCACAGGCTCTAGGTGCACGGGCTTCAGTAGTTGTGGCACACAGCCTCAGTAGTTGTGGCTCGCAGGCTCTAGAGCACAGGCTCAGTAGCTGTGGCGCATGGGCTTAGTTGCTCCACAACATGTGGGATCTTCCTGGACCAGGACTTGAACCTGTGTCCCCTGCATTGGCAGGAGGATTCTTAACCACTGTGCCACCAGGGAAACCCCAGGATTTTCTATGTATAGTATGATGTCATCTGCAAACAGTGATCATTTTGTTTCTTCTTTGCCAGTTTGGGTTCATTTTATTTATTTTTCTTCTATGATTGCTGTGGCTAGGACTTCCAAAACTATGTTGAATAAAAGTGATAAGAGTGGACATCCTTGTCTTTTTCCTGATCTTAGAGGAAATGCCTTCAGCTTTTCACTGTTAAGTATGATGTTAGCTGTGTGTTTGTCATATATGGCCTTTATTATGTTGAGGTAGGTTCCCAGTATTTGTCTTTTTGTGACTTGCTATAGTTTAATTTAATTTTATTACTATTAAAATCAAGCATGTACATAGTTTAAAAAGTCAGTTGTTCAACAAGGTTTATGCAAAAATAGTGGCCTCCTCTACAACTCCTACCTACTCCAAATTTCCACTCTTTAGAGATAAGTTTTTACTGTTTTAGATGTGTTTTAATCTGTTTATTCTACTATTTGTATCCATGTTTGTTAACATCAGATTTAAGTAGCATTAAGTACTGACTTTCTGCTATGAAAGATGACTTAGCTCTCACAGATAACGATCTACATTCTGTCTCCCTCTTTTCTCATTTTTCTCTCCCTTCTTTCTTCTCGCTCCTTCTCTCTTCCCCTTCCTCTCTCTCTCTAACATACATACTCACACACACGCTATTTCCTTTCTTCTGTCTTCTCAATATAGCTCAATATAGCTATCACAATTTGTTTACAATAAAACTATAGATAATTTCTACACAGCTGAGCCATCTACTATATAATTATTAAATTTAATTTTTATATAATAAGTTGTTTTTCCAGAGTTTAGAAAAACCTTGTTTAATTTTCCATGCACTCATTAATTTATTAATTCACTCAAATATTTATAAAGTTTCCCACCATGTGCTAGCCACTTTCTAGACTTTGGGGGAATATAGCAGTAAACAAAACACCAAAGTTTCTGGCCAGAATTCTTGTGTCTTTCCATTTACAAACTCACCCAAGAAAAGTATAATTATCTGAATATATTCAGATATATCAGTTATTCTGTCATATCTCTTCATTTTTTAAAATATATCCTCTTGGAGCCCTCCATGATTCTGCTCTAGTCTGATTTTTCTCTAAGCTTGCTATTTAGAGATTTCATCCTGAAATTTTCCTTATCCATCATCCTGGAAATTTTCTTTAATTTTCTCGCTATCCTCCTCTTTTGATGGATCACATGTCCTCTTTTAGGTTTATACGTATCTTCCTGAATCATGTCCTTCAATAGCTTACTGACAAGGAGTACAGAGGCAACAAATTTTTTGAGACTTCATGCCCCTGGAAAGTGCCTTACATGTATCTTCACATTTAATGTATAGTTTAGCTGCATATAGAATTCTTGGTTGGTAATTAAGTTTCCTCAGAAGAGAATGAAGGTTGTGTTCCATTATCTTCTAATTTCTAGTGTTGGCATTAAGAAGTTTGGTGCAGTTTGATTCTTTATCTTTTTTTCTTAATTTTATTTTTTTAATACAGATGGTTCTTATTAGTTATCTATTTTATCCCTCTTAATATATATATGTCGATCCCAATCTCCCAATTCATCCTACCACCACTACCCCACCACCCCGGCTTTCCCCCCTTGGTGTCCAAACATTTATTCTCTACCTCTGTGTCTCTATTTCTGCCTTGCAAACCTGTACCATTTTTCTAGATTCCACATATATGCATTAATATCTGATATTTGTTTTTATCTTTCTGTCTTACTTCACCCTGTATGACAGTCTCTAGGTCCAACCACATCTCTACAAATAACCCAATTTCGTTCCTTTTTGTGGATGAGTAATATTTCATTGTATAAATGTACCACATCTTCTTTATCCATTCATCTGTCGATGGGCATTTAGGTTGCTGCCATGACCTGGCTATTGTAAGTAGAGCTGCAAAGTACACTGGGGTGCATGTGTCTTCTTGAATTCTTATTTTCTCTGGGTATATGCCCAGTAGTGAGTCATATGGTAATCCTATTTTTAGGATTTTAAGAAACCTCCATACTGTTCTCCATAGTCGCTGTATCAATTTACATTCCTACCAACAGTGCAAGAGGGTTCCCTTTTCTCCACACCCTCTCCAGCATTTGTTGTTTGTAGATTTTCTGATGATGCCTATTCTAACTGGTGTGAGGTGATACCTAATTGTAGTTCTGATTTGCATTTCTCTAATAATTAGTGATGTTGAGCATCTTTTCATGTGCCTCTTAGCCATCTGTATGTCTTCTTTGGAGAAATGTCTATTAGGTCTTCTGCCCTTTTTTTTTTTTTTTTTTGCGGTACGCGGGCCTCTCACTGTTTTGGTCTCTCCCATTGCGGAGCACAGGCTCCAGACGCTCAGGCTCAGTGGCCGTGGCTCATGGGCCCAGCCGCTCTGCGGCATGTGGGATCTTCCCGGACCAGGGCACGAACCCGTGTCCCCTGCATTGGCAGGCGGACTCTCAACCACTGCGCCACCAGGGAAGCCCCTGCCCATTTTTTGACTGAGTTTTTTGGTTTTTTAATGTTGAACTGCATGAGCTGTTTATATATTTTGGAGATTAATCCCTTGTCCATTGATTGATTTTCAGATATTTCCTCCCATTCTGAGTGTTGTCTTTTCATCTTGTTTATAGTTTCCTTTGCTGTGAAAAAGCTTTTAAGTTTCATTAGGTGCCATTCATTTATTTTTGTTTTTATTTCCATTACCCTAGGAGGTGGGTCACGAAAGATCTTGCTGTGATTTATGTCAGAGTGTTCTTCCTATGTTTCCCTCTAAGAGTTTTATAGTGTCCAGTCTTACACTTAGGTCTTTAATCCATTTTCAGTTTATTTTTGTGTATGGTGTTAGGAAGTGTTCTAATTTCATTCTTTTACATGTAACTGTCCAGTTTTCCCAGCACCACTTATTGAAGAGACTGTCTTTTCTCCATTGTATATCCTTGCCTCCTTTGTCATAGATTAGCTGACTGTAGGTGTGTGGTTTTATCTCTGGGCTTTCTCTCCTGTTCCATTGATCTATATTCCTGTTTTTGTGCCAGTACCATATTGTCTTGATTACTGAAGTTAGGGAGTCTGATTCCTCCAGCTCTGTTTTTTTTTACCTCAAAATTGCTTTGGCTATTCAGGGTCTTTTATGTCTCCATACAAATTTTAAGATTTTTTGTTCTAGTTCTGTAAAAAATGGCATTGGTAATTTGAGAGGGATTGCATTGAATCTGTAGATTGCTTTGGGTAATATAGTCATTTTCACCATATTGATTCTTCCAGTCCAAGAACGTGGTATATCTCTCCATCTGTTTGTGTTATCTTTGATTTCTTTCATCAGTGTCTTATAGTTTTCTGAGTACAGGTCTTTTACCTTCTTAGTTAGGTTAATTCCTAGGTATTTTATTCTTTTTGTTGCAGTGGCGAATGGGATTGTTTCCTTAATTTCTCTTTCTGATCTTTCATTGTTAGTGTACAGGAATGCGAGAGATTTTGTATCTTGCAACTTTACCAAACTCATTGATTAGCTCTAGTAGTTTTCTGGTGGCCTCTTTAGGATTATCTATGTATGGTATCATGTCATCTGCAAACAGTGACAATTTTACTTCTTGTTTTCCAATTTCTATTCTTTTTATTTGTTTTCTTCTCTGATAGCTATGGCCAGGACTTCCAAAACTATGTTGAGTAATAGTGGCAAGAGTGGACATCTTTGTCTTGTTCCTGATCTTAGAGGAAATTCTTTCAGTTTTCACCATTGAGAATGATGTTTGCTGTGCGTTTGTCATATATGGCCTTTATTATGTTGAGATAGTTTCCGTCTGTGCCCACTTTCTGGAGAATTTTTATCAAAAATCAGTGTTGAATTGTGTCCAAAGCCTTTTCTGCATCTATTGAGATGATCATATGGTTATTCTTCTTCAGTTTGTTAATATGGTGTATCATATTGATTGATTTGCATATATTGAAGAATCTTTGCATCCCTGGCATAAATCCCACTTGATCATGGTGTATGATCCTTTTAATGTGTTGTTGGATTCTGTTTGCTAGTATGTTGCTGAGGTTTTTTGCATCTGTATTCATCAGTGATATTGGTCTGTAGTTTTCTTTTTTTGTAGTATCTTTGTCTGGTTTTGGTATCAGGGTGATGGTGGCCTCGTAGAATGAGTTTGGGAGTGTTCATCCCTCTGCAATTTTTTGGAAGAGTTTGAGAAGGATGGATGTTAGCTCTTCTCTAAATGTTTGGTAGAATTCGCCTGTGAAGCCATATGGTCCTGGACTTTTGTTTGTTGGGAGGTTTTTAATCACAGTCTCAATTTCGTTACTTGAGAATTTGTCCATTTCTTCCAGGTTGTCGACTTTATTGGCATAGAGATGCTTGTAGTCTCTTAGGATGCTTTGTATTTCTGTGGTGTCCATTGCAACTTCTTTTTCATTTCTAATTTTTTTGATTTGAGTCCTCTCCCTCTTTTTCTTGATGAGTCTGGCTAATGGTTTATCAATTTTGTTTATCTTCTCAAAGAACCAGCTTTTAGTTTTATTGATCTTTGCTATTATTTTCTTTGTTTCTATTTCATTTATTTCTGCTCTGATCTTTATGATTTCTTTCTTTCTACTAACTTTGGGTTTTGTTTGTTCTTCTTTCTCTAGTTCCTTTAGGTGTAAGGTTAGATTGTTTATTTGAGATTTTTCTTGTTTCTTGAGGTAGGATTGTATTGCTATAAACTTCCCTCTTAGAACTACTTTTACTGCATCCCATAGGTTTTGGATCGTCATGTTTTCATTGTCATTTGTCTCTAGGTATTTTTTGATTTCCTCTTTGATTACTTCAGTGATCTTGGTTATTGTTTTGCCTCCATATGTTAGTGTTTTTCATGTTTTTTTCCATGTAATTTATTCTAATCTCATAGTATTGTGGTCAAAAAGGATGCTTGATATGATTTCAGTTTTCTTATATTTACCAAGGCTTGATTTGTGACCCAAGATGTGACCTATCCTGGAGAATGTTCCGTGTGCACTTGAGAAGAAAGTGTAATCTGCTGTTTTCAGATGGAATGTCCTATAAATATCAATTAAATCTCTCTGGTCTACTGTGTCATTTAAAGCTTGTATTTCCTTATTATTAATTTTCTGTCTGGATGATCTGTCCATTGGTGTAAGTGAAGTGTTAAAGTCCCCCACTGTTATTGTGCTACTGTCGATTTCCTCTTTTATAGCTGTTAGCATTTGCCTTATGTATTGTGGTGCTCCTATGTTGGGTGCATATGTATTTATAATTGTTATATCTTCTCCTTGGATTGATGCCTTGATCATTATATAGTGTCCTTCCTTGTCTCTTGTAACATTATTTTAAAGTCTATTTTATCTGATATGAGTATTGCTACTGCAGCTTTCTTTTGGTTTCCATTTGCATGGAATATCTTTTTCCATCTCCTCACTTTCAGTCTGTATGTGTCCCTAGGTCTGAAGTGGGTCTCTTGTAGACAGCATATATGTGGGTCTTGTTTTTGTATCCATTCAGGCAGCCTGTGTCTTTAGGTTGGAGCATTTAATCCATTCACATTTAAGGTAATTATTGATATATATGTTCCTATTACCATTATCTTAATTGTTTTTCATTTGTTTTTGTAGGCCCTTTTCTTCTCTTGTGTTTCCCACTTAGAGAAGTTCCTTTAGCATTTGTCATAAAGCTGGTTTGGTGGTGCTGAATTCTTTTAGCTTTTGCTTGTCTGTATAGCTCTTGATTTCTCCATTGAATCTGAATGAGTCCTTGCTGGGTAGAGTAATCTTGGTTGTAGGTTATTCCCTTTCATCATTTTAAATATATTGTGCCACTCCCTTCTAGCTTGTAGAGTTTCTGCTGAAAAATCAGCTATTAACCTTATGGGAGTTCCCTTTTATGTTATTTGTCGTTTTTCCCTTGTTGCTTTTAATAATTTTTCTTTGTCTTTATTTTTTTTCAGTTTGATTACTGTGTGTCTTGCTGTGTTTCTCCTTGGGTTTATCCTGTACGGGACTCTCTGTGTTTTCTGGACTTGGGTGGCTATTTCCTTTCCCATGTTAGAGAAGTTTTCGACTATAACCTCTTCAAATATTTTCTCAGGTCCTTTCTCTCTCTCTTCTCCTTTTGGACCTCTATAATGCGAATGTTGGTGCATTTAATGTTGTCCCAGAGGCCTCTTAAGTTGTCTTCATTTCTTTCCATTCTTTTTTCTGTACTCTCTTCTGTAGCAGTGAATTCCACCATTCTGTCTTCCAGGTCACTTATCCGTTCTTCTGCCTCAGTTATTCTGCTATTAATTCCTTCTAGTGTATTTTTCATTTCAGTTATTGTATTGTTCATCTGTGTTTGTTTGCTCTTTTATTCTTCTAGATGTTTGTTCTTTAATTCTTCTAGATCTTTGTTAAACATTTCTTATATCTTCTCGATCTTTTCCTCCATTCCTTTTCCGAGGTCCTGGATCATCTTCACTATCATTATTCTGAATTCTTTTTCTAGATGGTTGCCTATCTCCACTTCATTTAGTTGTTTTTCTGGGGTTTTATCTTGTTCTTTCATCTGGTACATAGCCCTCTGTCTTTTCATCTTGTCTATCTTTCTGTGAATGTGATTTTCGTTCCACAGGTTGCAGGATTGTAGTTCTTGCTTCTGCTGTCTGCCCTCTGGTGGATGAGGCTATCTAAGAGGCTTGTGCAATCTTGCTGATGCGAGGGACTGGTGGTGGGTAGAGCTTACTGTTTCTCTGGTGGGCAGAGCTCAGTAAAACTTTAATCCACTTGTCTGGTGATGGGTGGGGCTGAGTTCCCTCCCTGTTGGTTGTTTGGGCTAAGGTGACCCAACACTGCAGGCTTCGGGCTCTTTGGTGGGGCTAATGGTGGACTCAAGGAGGGCTCATGCCAAGGAGTAATTCCCAGAACTTCTGCTGCCAGTGTCCTTGTCCTCACGGTGAGCCAGAGCCACCCCCAGCCTCTGTAGGAGACCCTCCAACACTAGCAGGTAGGTCTGGTTCAGTCTCCTATGGCATGACTGCTCCTTTCCCCGGGTCCTGATGGGCACACTTCTTTGTGTGTGCCCTCCAAGAGTGGAGTCTCTGTTTCCCCAGTCCTTTTGAAGTCCTGCAATCAAATCCCTCTAGCCTTCAAAGTCTGATTCTCTAGGAATTCCCCCTTCCGTTGCCGGAGCCCCAGGTTGGGAAGCCTGACGTGGGGCTCAGAACCTTCACTCCAGTGGATGGGCTTCTGTGGTATAATTGTTCTCCAGTTTGTGAGTCACCCACCCAGTGGTTATGGGATTTGTTTTTATTGTCATTGTGCCCCTCCTACCATCTCATTGTGGCTTCTCCTTTGTCTTTGGATGTGGGATATCTTTTTTGGTGAGTTCCAGTGTTTTCCTGTTGATGATTGAACAGCAGTTAGTTGTGATTCCGGTGCTCTCACAGGAGGGAGTTCGTTATCTTTTTTATGTGACCCATTTTCCATGGACACTATAAGGATCTTATCTTTCTCTGCATTGTTGTAAAAATTATTGCTGATGTGCATAAGTTGGGCCTTTTTTCATTCATTACGCTATTAGCCAGATGTTGAATCTCTTGGAATCTCTTGTTTTCTTATTTTTTCTCTTATCTTTCATATCTGTCTTTTTTTCCTACTTTCTAGAAGACTTCCTGAACTTTATTTTTTTAACCCTTTTGTTAAATTTTTTACTGCTATAATTTCTAAGAACATTTTACTCTGTAAATTAAAAAATATGAGAGACCATGCTTATTGCAATATTTTTTATTATCTCTGAGGGTATTAATAACAGTTTTTAAAGTTTCTGTTTATTTACAGTTGTTGTCTATTTTCACCAAGTTCAAGTTTCCTTTTTCCACAGATGTCTGATGATCTATTTATATTTGCAAACAAAATGGTGAAAAGCTATTGAAAGTTCTCATTATATATGAGCAGGGCTTGTCAACTGATAGACTTCACCGTGGGGTGACTATGTAGGGACCCTGGGACTCCCCTGCCTGTTAGTATTGGTGGGTCTTTTCTGTTAGATGATCAATTTTCGTAGGCATAAACCTTCTGTCTGGTTGGGAAGAAAGAATGGGAGCATTATATAAGCTTGGCTGCTAATGTGGGGAGCTCAGTGGAGGAAGAGGAATGAGACCCATCACTCATATGTAGGGTTTTACTTAATACCCCTTTTAACTCTGTGGTATTTCTGCCCTCAACTGTATTGTAGACCCCTAAGACCAGAGTCAGTCTGATTCAACCACTCTAGGGAAATAAGCCTCCAATCTCACAAGATGGAAAGAGATAGTTGACTGGCTCTGGAGATAGAGGAGGGTTTCTTGGATTTTTACTGCTATACATACTTCCAGCCAGCCATGCTTTCATTCGCATGTGCAGCCCTACTTGGTCCCTTCAATCTCTTAGCCTGTCAGGAGTTCTCTGGCATGTTTCAGCTTAACACCCTCCTCCATTTCAGCCAGCCAATATTTCAGTTTTGATTTTTCAGGTTGGTTAATTGAGTTTGAACTTATATGTCTTATTTCCAGGCTTTTTAAATTTTGCAACATCTCGTTTGTTGTCCTTTCCTCTTTATTTTCCGGAAACCACATTGTTTTATGTCTTTTTTTATCCTTTTACAATTATTTGAGAGGTGTCATAAAAGAATAGTGGTTTGTTTTCAATCAACCATGTAAATTGGCTCTCCAATGTTGATTTGTATAATTAAGCAATATTTGGGAGTTTAATAGGTACCAAAATGGAATCTTATTGTAATTTGCAATTATTCAATATTCAGTTAAGCTGAATGTTTTTCTATGTATTTATTAATACATAGAAATTTTTGTGTTTCTTTGTAGAATTTTTTGTAGAATTTTTGTGTTTCTTTGTAGAATTTTTATTTCCTGACTGTATCCACATTTTCTATGTATGGGTCTTTAGTTGATGTGTAAGAACTTTTTATTATATATGTTTTTTTTTAATTATATATGTTTTTAACTTAATTTCTTACTTATTCTTAGTGCTACTCATGTTTACCTATATCTTCATATATTTACTTGCTTATGGTAGGAAAAATATGTAAAATGCTGGTAAGCCAAAAGAAAGCATACCCATAATATCATCTAGAGGTAATCTTAGGTCGTAACTTCTAGGTCTTATTTTTTTATGAACGTGTGATGTATGTTTATATTATACATCTTGTCTTATAATTCACCTTATTTTTAATTAAACTTTTTCTAAATTTCAAAAGAAAAACACTTGTAAAAATAAAACATCCAAAGACACATTAAGAAAAGATCAGTCATCTTTCATTCACTATCCTGTTCCCTATCCTGTTTTGGTGGAATTAGTGTTAGCACCCTGATGTTTATCTTTCTATACTTTCTTTATGCTTACATGTATATAAACATCTATATACATTTGAGATCAAACTGAACACATTGCTTGTTAATCTTTTTTTATTCCACTTAATGGTGCTTTAATGGTCATTTGTCAGGTTCTTAGATGTAGAACTGTAGTAAGCAGAATAATTGTCCCTCCGAGACATCAGTGTTCTAATCCCTGGAACTTCTGAGTATGTTACCTTACGTGGCTAAAGGGACTTTGCAGTTATGATCAAGGGAACATACCTTGAGAGAGGGAGATTATCCTGGGTTATCTGTATTGGCTCAGTCTAATCACATGAGTTCTGAAAAATGAAGAACCTTCCCTTGCTGTGTCAGAGAGGTAAGACAAAGGAGGAGGAGAGATATGAAGCAGAGAATGCCTCAACCTGCCTTTGCTGGCTCTGAAGATGGAGGAAGGATGTATGACCAGCCAAGGGATATAAGTAGCTTCTAGAAGTTTGGAACAGTTCTCATCTGCTGGCCTGCAAGGAAGTGGGAATCTCAGTCCTCAGACTGCAAGGAACGGAATTCTGCCAACAGCCTGAATGAGCAAGGAAAACAGATCCTCCCCTACAGCCTCCAGAAAGGAACATAGGACCCGCCGACACCTCAGTGTTCACCCAGTGAGATCTGTGTCAGACTTCTGACCTACAGAACTATAGGATGATAAATTTGTGTTGTTTAAGTCACTAAATTTGTGGTAGTTTGTTATACTGGCAATACAAAGTTAATACAAATACTAACTTATTTCCTATAAATGGATAATCATTCCTGGTTTCTATAGAAACATGAAATAATATACACTGTAAGTTATTCAGCACTTCTATTGTCAGACATTGATATTGTTTCGAGTTCTTTACCACTGCACAGAATGCTGTAATAAGCATGACTGTACTTACATTCTTGTGTTCTGGTACTTTTATTATTTTAGGATAAATTTCCAAAAATGAAATTGCTAGGTCAAAGGCTATTTTTATGTTAGGCTATTTTATATAATTTACAATTATAATAATCCATGCTAACTTTCTTTTCCAAAAGGTTATAGCAATTCATACTCACACTTGCAATTTATGAAAGTTTTCATCACTGTTAGTCAGGTAGATGTATTAAATGCTTTAGAAACTAGTGCTCCAATCTAAGAGATGGACATGCTTTAAACTTTAGTGCATCTGGGCATGCATGTCCTACATTCAAATAATTATGACAAAAATAAGGTAAGACGATGCACTGCTTCCAAAAAATGTCTTCCCTAATATGTCTTCGATAAGATCATAGATCTTTTAAAATTTTAATATGTAGTATAAGGGTTTGAAGAAACTCTGGCAACTGTTTCCGAAGTCTGACGGTCATTGGGAAGCCAAGAATTGTCACTCAGCAGCCCTTAAATTATTTAATCTAATGTGAGATTAAAAGAAGTAGAGACAATGAGTTCATTTGTCTTCTTGATTCATTTGGCTATGGAAATGATAGCCAAACCTAAGAAAGAGGTAGGGATGAGTCCAGGGAGAATAGTGTACAGCCTTGAGCAGGCTTTGTAGAATTATTTAAATGAAAATGTCTGCTGACTTTAAAAAATGTAATCAAGAATTGTTATGGGAAATGACCTTTTTTCTACCTTGCAGGCTCTTTGATTTTGCCAGTAGAACTCCCTAGATAAAATTTAATTTTAAGCTGAATTTTCTTTATTTGGAAATTTAAATTATCTCAGTATTAAAAATGCTCTGTGTATTTAAAATATTAAATCACTCAAGTGAGGCATTAAGAATTTGGAACTAAAATAAATGAGATAATGAGGAAGTGAAAAACATATTTTTTATAATTAACAGCTCATTTTGAGTTAATTATATACAATTAGCAAAATCTAATTGCAACTTATTTTCTATTATCTGTGGGAAGAATCACAGTCAAGGGAGCTCACATTGCTGCTTTCCTGCATTAATGCTATAGAATGAGAATCAATAATATGTGAGGCCTGAATGACAAATATGAGCAAATAGTAGAGCACAGCTGAGCCAAACCATTGGAAGGTAACTGTCACATGAAAGATGGTAAAGACTCAAAAAGTCATGAGCAATTCTGATTGCTCATAGGTTCTCTGGTTTGTTTTTTAGTTTGCTTGATGTTTGTTCGTCAGCTATGCAAAGATGACCCTTATAAACTAACATTAGTTTTGTAAATCTGCAGATTTCTAAAAATATGACCATTTTTGTATTTTCATGTAATAATGAGCAATTCAACAAAAAGTTTATTAAACACCTATTATTTTTAAAAATCTGGCTTGCTAAGTACTGTAGGAAATGTAAGAAGCCCCTAACAGTAGAGTAAGGCAAATATACAAATATTTATCATCTATAAAGAATAGAAGAGCTATGAAAGAAATACAAAGAAATTAAGAAAAAGGTTTTTCTAAGAGGTAATATTTAAGATAAGTCCTAAAATATAGGGTAGAATTTTGATAGGCTATGGGATATATAGAGAGGTGTGTGTGTGTGTGTGTTTCTGATGGGAGAAGACATGGAAACAGTCTGAGTAAAGGAAGGAAATCACACAATGAGGCACAGCAGTAAGTATGCTCTAGTATGACCAGAAGAGTTAGGGAAAATGAAACCAAAGATTACATTAGTAAATTAGATTAGATTATGAAAGGGTTTTACTCTCAGGCCAAAGATTATGGACCTGTGTGACTGGAATAATAAAAAACTAAGAAAAAAGAACTGATTTTGTGATGAAGAAGATTAAGTTGATTTAAAGACCATTGGAATAAGAATCAAGAATTCCAGGTTTTAGTCTTTCTAATAATTAGCCGTGTGGCTTTAAAAATATTGCTGTGTGCCTCAATCTTCTTGCTTTGTAAATGAGAGTTAAACTGGATTTTACTAAGAGTTTCTTCCATCTCTAACAGTTCATGATTATTAAACAGGTTTCCAGCAAAGCTATCTTTGCCTGAGGGAGGAGGGGGAGGAGGAAGGGCAGGAGTGGGGGAGGATATAAGTAGAAATTTGGATCTAAATTTCCTAAAAGAAATTGAATTTAAAGATTTAAATTTGGGAGTCATCTGCATTGATGTTGCACCTGTGAGAAAAGATACTAATTTCTGGGAAAAAGTTTATAGAGAAATGTAAACAGAACCTTAGAAAATGCCAATATGTGGGAATCTGAAAGAAGAAGAGTGACAATGTGAAAAGTTGAGAAAGAAGCAGCCTGGGGCAGTGTCATGGAAACAAAGGAGAAAAGGCAGAAATGGTACTTTGGAAAGAAATTTGGTTGAGGGAGTATAATTTTAAGAATAGGAATGACCTAAACGTTTTTATAATCTTGGGGAAGTGGCTAGTTAAGGAAGAGATTACAGAAATTCCATAATTAATGGAGTGTAGTCCTAGAAAAGGCAGGGGGATCAATTCAAATCACTTGTCAATTTCTCAATTATTTGTGCTGGCTTCTCTTTCTCTGCTTGTACCTGGACCCATACCTTCTTTCTTCTTTCTACACATTCTCCCTATGTAGGCCCTTGACTTTAAATATCATCCATATGCTAATAATTCCCAAATTTATCTCTACAGTCCTGACCTTTCCTCAAGGCCTTAAACCCACAGATCTTGTCCACACAACTTCCACTAGACTGTCTCACAGATAGACATCTCACAGATCACAAAGCTAAAACAAATCTTGTGGCCTTTTTCCACCACCCACTCCACATTCACCCCATCCCAGACTTCGCCATCTCAAGAATTAATATTGGTTGCTCAAGTCAAAAAATGTTCTTGATTTCTCTCCTTCCTTCCTTCTCCCCTCCGAACAATCTATAAGCACGTTCTTTTGTTTCTATTCTACCTCCAAAATATATGCACTCCTCCCACCACAGTCCAAGCCTGGACTTCTGCAGAGGTTTCCTAAGTAGTCCACTTTATTTATTTCTGTTCTTACCACCCCTACAATCCATTTTCCACAGCAGCTGGAAAAATCATTCAAAAATATCAATCTACTTTCTTGCTTTAAACTCTTCAAAGCCCTCAGTGCACAAAGAATAAAATCTGAACTCCTTGGCTGGCTTAGAGTGTTCTACATGATCTGGCTTCTACTTATCTCATCTCATACCACTCTGTGTCTTAAACACGTAGTCATCCCTACACCCATTTTACTTAAAATTCAAACTTCCTACCATGGCCTTTAGGGCCCTTTATGCTCTACTATCTTGACTTTGCACTTTCTTCCTTGCATCCTATGTTCCAACCATTGGCGTTGGTCTTCTTTCAGTTTCTAGTGCGTGCTGCATCATATGTATAGCTGCCTTTAGCACTCTTAACCCTGTTCTTCCTTCTATTAACCTATTTAGATGAGAGCTTAAATATCATCTCCTGAGAGGATGTTTTCCTGATCACCCTATGTAAAAAGCATGTCTCCCATTGCTCCCTGTTTCAGTACTCTGAAGTCCTGCACACCAACACCCAACTTTAAGCTTCATGAGTGCATAGATCACAATATGTGTTACAGTTGATATATCTTATACATGTTATGCCGATTGTATCTTCAGCATATAGTAGGTGCTTATAAAATATTTGTGGAATGGGTTTTTTTAAAGATCCCAATCTTCTCAGTAAAGTAAGAAGGGAGATCATCTACTAAAAATGGTGACAGTAAGGATAGCATCTGGTAGGAGGATGCTTGGAATAGCCTCAAAAGAAGGTATAGGAAGAAGTCATCAAAAGATAATGAATAAGAAGTATTACATCTATAATGTAGAAATTCCCTCGAATTTCTGATTTATCTGATAAGATAAACTACCCCAAATAGGCAACTCTCCAAAAAGTAAACCTCAAATAGCCAGTACATATATAAAATCTTCTCACAACTCATCTTGGAAAAATGAAAATTAAAAACAGCAAAAGTAAAATTTTAAGATCAATTTAAACTGATTTTAAATCAATAAATTGGCAAAACTGAAAAGTTTAATAATATCAAGTGTTAACAAGGCTGTGGGGAAACAGGCCCTTTGATACACTGCTGGTAGGAATGCAAATTGCTAGAGCCACTTTGGTGGTCAATTTGGCAATATCATTTTACAATTATTTTTGGCATAGCAACCTCCCTTCTGATTATCTTCCCCTGCCTTCTAACTTCTCTTCATTTCTTTGCTCTTTGTAACTCATAGATAACCTTTTGGCCTAAAGAATCACTCATGCAAAAAGAGAACATTTATCTCTCTTAAAATTCTTTAACAACATGTCTGACTAACGTGGGTGGGGATCACTGCTGTCTACCTTAGACACATTAGACATCATCAGTAAAACTATAAAATAGGGCTCAGAGACATTGCAGCATAAAGCATAACTAAAGTAAAATGAGAAAAAATTGTCCTATTAGTTGAATATTACATAGCTTTGATAATAGAGAAATTTTCAGGGATTAGACTGTGATCTTCATATCTTCTCTCAATTTTTTTTGGAGCTATAATATAAAAATCTCTTTCCTCTTCAGTACTTTCTTCTAGACCCACATTTTAATCTTTTTAAATCCTTCACCTTTTTGATAAATATAAAAATCATCACTTAAAATTACCATATGACCCAACAATTCCACTCCCAGGTAACATACATCCACACAAAGACTTCTGTGTGACTGCTTATGGCATCATTATTCAGAATAGCCGAAAAGTAAAAACAAGCCAAATGTCCAGTAGCTGGTGAATAGGTAAACAAATGTCATATATCCATACAATGTAATATTTGGCAATAAAAAGGAACACAATATTAATACATTCTACAGCAAGGATGAACCTTGACAACATGCTAACTGAAAGAAGGTCATCACAAAGACCACAAATTGTGTCTTTCCATTTATATGAAACGTCCAGAAAAGTCAAATCTATAAATAAAGAATGTAAATTAGTGATTGCCTAATGCGGGTGGTGGGAATGGGGAGGAACTGCAAAACGCATGAGGTTTCTTTTTGGGGTGTTGGAACTGTTATAAAGTTAGATTGTGGTGATGGTTGCACTTACTAAGTGCACCTACTAAACTTACTAAGAATTGCTTTAAATGGGTGAATTTTATAGTATATGTTTAAATTTATCTCAGTAAAACTTTAAAAAATTGTCTTCCATTTTTAGTATGTTTCAATATTCAAAATAAAGATAGCTAAGAACAAAAGAGATAGTACAAAGCTTTGCTTGCTTTCAGACTGCATCAGCCTTTCTGTCTTTCTCCTCAAGATTTTTCTTACCCCTTCCTGTACTTGGGAATTGCTTTTTAAAACTTAGTTCTCCAAGATGGCATCCCATTCTTTATTTATAACAGATACAATGATATGACAAGCAGGAGCAAATACTATTCAAATTCTATTTATGAGACCTATTTCCTGGTGAATGACAATTTTGTTTTAAAAAACTATATAACCAAACATTTTTAAAAGATAAACTGGTGATAAATATATAATTTATTAAACCAAGTTTTCCTTTTTCTTAATTTTAAGCACTATGGGGATGGAAGCACATCCCTCAGTCTGGTGCCTGTTCTATCCGTGCCTTACCATGACCTTACATAGCCTTCAAGAGCAAAGCTTCCTTCTTACATTCCATACTAGTGTCCTCCCTTCTCTACCTTTAGCACAAACACAGGTTTTCAAATAATAGCTATAGATTGAAACATAAGGCTACTTAGAGTTCTCCCAAGCTATTGTCTGCACATGCTTTGTTACTTTGCAGATTGATAGCACTCAAATAGGAAAAGACAAACCTTTGCCCCTTGTATAGCATATCCTTAGAATTAGCTTCTTCATGTGTGATATCTACATGTTCTTGGCTCTGGATAATTTAAATCACATTTGTCATCTTAGAACATAATGAATTTGTGGGATAAGTATTTTCTGAACTGGCAAGTCATCGATTTTTCAGGGTGTTAGATTATTTGGCTGCATAGCATTTTCCCAGGGTCTGGTTTATATGTACATGTGGGTAGAGGATAGAGAGCATCATCTATAGAAATTAGAAAAATCTGAAGAATATTACCCCTACCACTGGTTAAATACAAGGAGCTGGATAACAAATTGTATAAATATTTACACTTTATCAGCTGCACACAAATGAATAACATGGTGGTTTTCCACCTTTTGCTTTAACATACTTACACAAATCTTTGTGAAAATAATTTTCTCACAGCCAACAATATTAGCGGGATTGGGGAATTGAAAGTTTCAGTGCAGCTTGCTTTGATAACCTCATTCCCAGATTTATTTAGAATAAGAGCTATTTGATTTCTTTTTAGACAGTAACTGCCTGTCCTGTTCCAATCTGAAACATATGGGTTCTTGTCACAATATGGAACAGAGGTGGCATCTTGGATAGTGAACATTGTTTCCCAGGAGAGAGAGAAAAACAGTTGTGCTAGAGGTGTCAGTTGGTTTAAAAATATCATTTATTTTTTAGCATTTTTTGCAAGCCCCAATAAATAGAGATTAGTATGAAGCCTACAAATGCAGATTTAATTATCATATCAAATCTTTGGTAGAATACAAAGGACTGTTTCTGGATATTATTACCTAGTTGATAAAATATGTCCATTCTTGAGTCCTTCTTTCTCTCTACAAATACATAATATTTTTCTATGAAAGGAATCTGTGAACATATTTTCTGTGAAAGGAATCTGTGAATCTCTCTACAAATACATAATATTTTTCTATGAAAGGAATCTGTGTTTCATCTGTACAGTTGAAGTATTTTTACATAAGATATTTTGCAGAGGGAAGAGGGAGTAAGAGCTAAGACAAAATGAATGGAAGCCAAAAGCATTTTACCAAAAGCGTCACATTGGCATATGACTTTTTTTTTAAAGATACATTAATGTTCCTTTTTTAAATTTTATACATTGAATTTTACACAATCAATTGGAAAAAAGGTTCTAAGAAAACAATGAAACACAGGTAGAGAATAAATAACTAAAAGACTGATTCTGATTTATTTTCTTTGTGTCCTTAGTACACCATCATGCTACCTTTTTTTTTTTTTAATTTATTTATTTTTGGCTGTGCTGGGTCTTCGTTGCTGCAAGAGGGCTTTCCCTAGTTGCTGCAAGCGGGGGCCACTCTTCGTTGCGGTGCATGGGCTTCTCATTGCGGTGGCTTCTCTTTGCGGAGCACAGGCTCTAGTCGCACGGGCTTCAGTAACTGTGGCGTGTTGGTTTAGTTGCTCCGCAGCATGTGGGATCCTCCTGGACCACGGATCAAACCCGTGTCCCCTGCATTGGCAGGTGGATTCTTAACCACTGTGCCACCAGGGAAGCCCCCACCATGGCATATAAGACTTTTATATGCCTATAAAAGAGTGGAGGCAGCAAGATTAAGGCTAGTGATTATTAGGTCAATTTATTTATTCTTGTTTTCAGCAGTCCCAACAGTTCTCTCTGAAAGGATGTAAAGTTTTTAGGTGCCGTAAAAGTTTTTTTATTTTTAATTAACAGTAGCTTCGGGTGGCTTTTCTAACTGCCTGGATATAGTTTAAAAACTGATTTTTGGATTCAGGACAATTGAATATGCAGAGGACAAACACATATAAATGCAAAAGTTTAAAAATCAAGGCATTCTTTTATTTGTAGAAGTGTGTATTCAGGAACTCTGGGTAGATCGGGTAACTAGGGGGTTATTTGAAGGTAAGATGAAAAGAAATAATGACTTTCTGAGCATACCTTTTGATCATAAAATGTCTGCAGATATGGTTATGATCTTGATTATCCTGTGGTGGTTTGCTGTAGGTGGATGCCTGTCTCAGAAGAACTGGCTATTACATATGAAACGGTGCTAATTTTTGATAATCTACAGAAAAAAAATTTTATATTGAACTCAACTCATTTGTTTTTCTCTTTCTCCAGTGGTGAAAAGGATTGATTTCTGTGTTGCTTTTGCTATTTGGCATTTTCTCTTTTGGTAAATAGGGTGTGCAAGCTTTAATCCTTTAACCTTGAATCTGAACCCTTAGCTATTTGATGGAAAGAGAATCTTTCTTTATTATATCATGTGGTATGGTGAAGGATTGTATAGGTCAAGGACAACCAGGGAAACAGAACCAGTAGGAGGTATGTATTATGAGATGTATTGCAAGGAACTGGCTAAGGCAAGTCTGAAGTCCATAAGGCAGGCTATCAGTAAGGGCAAGCTGGAAATCTCAGGTAAGGGCTGAAGCTACTGTCCACAGTGGGGATTTTTTTCTTTTTCAGGGAAGCCTCAACTCTGCTTTGAAGGCTTCTCAAGAAATTGAATCACACCCATCAAGATTACCTAAGATTTTATGGATTTTGATCACATCTGTAAAATACCTTCACAACACCACCTAGTTTAGTGTTTGATTTATGAACTGTAGCCTAGCCAAGTTGACATATAAATAAGACCATCACAGTCTACCCCTTGTCAACTTGGCACCCATACGCATCACCTTAAACTGTATTTAATCTCTAAATAGAGATAATAAAAAAGGAGTACTCCCACATAATGTGATACAACTATCCCAAATACAACTCAGAACATCCTTTCCCCAGAAGAGGATGTGAAGTCCTTGGGTGATGGTCACTCTTCTCCTTGATATCCTTTCATTTCAATGTTGTGATGTAAAGTTAATTATTATTAACGCATCTTAGGTGATAAAGGGATAAGATAGGAGAGAAAACAAAAATATTTGGTTAATATACGTATACAAACATATTTATAACAAAATAAGGAAGAAATACTCAACTATTACAGTCCTTATTTCTGCAACTGACCACATGGCTGTAGCTGGTATTTATAACTACTTTGTTCCACTACCCATTCCATATTCCCTTTGCTGTCAGCGAACACTTCAGCTAGTCGTGGTTCTTTGTCTGGTGGGGTGACCCAAAACTTCACTCCTGAAGGGGTGGACTATTAACGGTCGTGCCTGAATTGGATTTCTATAGCCTCCCATTGACTTGTAATCACAGGGCACCCTAAGGGAGCTCCTGTATTCCAAACATATTTCTCCTTATCTCCATTGTGTAATAGCAGCTCATTTCCCTCTCAGTAGTTATGATCAGTTACCCTAGCCTGTACAGTAACCCTTTTATTTGTCTGATAATTCAGAGGCATGAGGAGCCCAAAGTGGTTGGGTGGCAGTGTCATCTTCCAGTTCAGTGGAATCACTGTGGTGTCTCCTAGTAGAAACATTCCTCCCTTTGGAACTAAGACCTCTAGACCAATAGACCCTAAGTTCATGGGGAAGGAAAGCAAAAAACTTGCTAACGGATCACTCTGGTCAGTGGTGAGTGGGCAACTTCCATTTCCATCTTCTTTCTTGGACTTGTGAATCACGGCTATGGGAGAAACAGCGCCACATACTGGATACTGATTTAAAGCATATTTAGAGCATCCTGGAGGACCTTTCTTCAGCCCCACAAGGTATTGCCTCCAAGCTGGCATTGTTGCAAGTCATTAAAGGCCACTTCATTGTTCTTCAGGATAGCTGCTTCAGGATAATGGGGGATATGCTAAGACAAGTGAATTCCATAAGCATGGGCATATTGTACTATTTAACTTGCTGTGAAGTAAGTTTTTTTTTTTGAAGGAATATTTAATAATTTATTAATAAACATGAGCTATGAGAGACAAATGTATTATAGGAATGAAAATACTGTAAATATAAAACTTATAATAGAATTCTAAAGGCCCTTTTTTGCGGGGGGGAGCACTGGACAAATAAGTGATTCCTGCATCATGCACAGCTTCCTCAGCACCCAGCTCCCTTAGCAATGTGGGCTTCTCGAGCATCAGGCTCCAAGCAGCACTCAGCAGCCAGCAGCTTTCCCCAATACTCCCCTCTCCCCTCTAGGCTGTTTTGTAGCAGAGTTCCTCTGGTGAGACATCATCCTTTGAACAGAACTCCCAGACACTCTAGAGGAGGCATTGAAAGACTACGGCCTGCATGCCAAATCGAGCCACCAGGTGTTTTTGTAAAGTTTCACTGAAACCTAGCTACAGCCATTCCTCTAGTCAGTACCGGGAAGTTTTGCATTCCAACTGCGGAACTGAGTAATTGTGACAGAGACTGTATGTCCCACAAAGCCTACAGTATTTACCATTTGGCCTTTACAGAAAAGTTTGCCAACCCTTGTCCGAGAAGATGGATTTCTAGCAAGATCATAGGTCAGATTTCCAGAAAGTTCTGTTGGCCGTGCTCCCTCCAATAAAATATGAATCTAACCTCTGTGAGTGAAGGCTTCATCTTCATGAGTCTAGCTCAGCACCTAGGGGTGGTAACTGCTCTTTCTATCTACTCTTTCTATATTCTCCAGAGTTCCATGTACCTCTTGCTAGCCAATCACTCATTACTTCAATTCCATGTTATAATTAATCATTCCTAATGTTAAACATTTCCTGTTCAAATAATTCTATAATGTCTCTCTCCTCACTGGACCTTGACTGATATACAATGAATATTTTTCCTCCCTTTAGTAAGTTCTTTTATCAGAGGCAATGCTGTGTAAAATACCATGATGATAAATAAACCATTCTGTAGATCCATGGATGGTAATTTTGGTATAAGCAATGTGGGCACAGAAGACAAATCCATATCTAGAGTAAATGTCTATTCCAGTAAGATATATCTCCAGCCCCCTGACAGCTACTAATACTAGATGCCTACAATCTATAATTTGAAAAAAGACAGAGGGAAAAATTAAACATAAACAAAAGCATAAGGCTAGAATGAATACTGTAGTACTAGATTAGAGTTGGAGACATTAGTATATATACATGTTTATGTATTGTCTTGGTCTGTTCAGGCTGCCATAACCAAATACCAAAGACTGGGTGGCTTAAACAAAAATAATTTATTTTCTCACAGTTCTGGAAGCTGGAAGTGTGAAATCAGAGTACCAGCATGTTCATGTTCTGGTGAGGGCTCTCTTCTTGGCTTGCAGATGGCTGCCTTTTCACTGTGTCCTCACATGGTGGAGAGTGAGCAAGATCTCTGGTGTCTCCTCTTATGATGGCACTACTCCCATCATAGAGCATCACTCTCATAACCTAAACCTAATTACTTCCCCAGAGGCCCCCATCTCCAAATACCAATACCATCACATTGGAGGTTAGGGCTTCAACATATGAATTTTAGGGGGACATAATTCATTTTGTGTGTGTGTGTGTGTGTGTGTGTGTGTTCACACAGAGATGGATGTGTACATATATATATATATATATATACACACATACACATATAGGTTAGTATACATAATATATATTTCCTGTGCTGAGAGGTCCTGGCTGGAAGCAGTGATACAGAGTAGCAATGAGCACACCCAGCACATAGGTCTTGGTTTCTAAATACCATTCTCCAGTAAAATAAACCAAGACTCCTAAGAAAAATGCCTAATTCGAAGGATGGGACAAAGAAAAGATGAACCTGAAGCCAGAAAGAAAGAAAGTACTCAAAAATCAAAAGGATGATGGAATGTCAAGGGGACAGAGGAGCTAACCTAAAAGAGCCTCCAATGGCCCAAAGTGGAACAATTTGATCAACAAATCAAATAGTGTGATACTAGATTACAACCCAAAGTATAAAATAACCGTAGATGAGACCATACTGATATAAATGGATGATCAATGAATAAGTAAATGAAAGAAAAGGGACAGATCTTTCTTCAGAAGAATTCCAAATAATTTAAGTAAATACTTCCCTCTCTGGGATGTAGAGCTTGAACTTCACTCTGCTTGAGTGTAACTTAGTGACTCACACCCAAGGAATAAGAAGGATTTGGAAAGGAGGAAAGCCATACTTTACAGTGGAGAAATATGGTGAATACTACCTTAATCAAATTATCAAGACTAACATCACCAATGAATAGTCATGTAGATATCATGTAACCCCTCATATGTTGTGATAAGGAATGAACTTCACCTCTGTAGTTTTCTTCCCAAACACTAATAGCATTGTACTTATGGTGGTGGAAACAAAGACAAGTCCAATTTGAGGAACATTGTACAAAATACCTGACCATTTCCCCCCAAAACTGGTCAAGTAAAGTCATGAAAGACTGAGCAACTGTCACAGGCCAAAGGAAACTAAGAAGACATGATGACTAAATGCAGTGTGGAATATCCTGGAACAACAACAGTAAGTGTAAAACCTGGTGAAATCCAAATGGTCTAGGGTGCAGTTAATAGTTATGCACCAATGTTGTTTTCGTAGTTTCGACAAATGTACCATACTATTGTAAGATGTTAACATTTTTTTAACATCTTTATCAGAGTATAATTGCTTTACAATGGTGTGTTAGTTTCTGCTTTATAACAAAGTGAATCAGCTATACATATACATATATCCCCATATCCCCTCCCTCTTGCATCTCCCTCCCACCCTCCCTATCCCACCTGTCTAGGTGGTCACAAAGAACGGAGCTGATCTCCCTATGCTGAAGTGAGAGAGTGGCATGGACTTATATATACTACCAAAAGATGTTAACTTTTAAAAACCTTTTATTTGTTTGTTTGTTTATGTTCCCCCGAACTGTATTCTGTTAAATTAGATCAATTTCTTAATACTATTAACATACTATCTTGATTAATATAGCTTTGTTGTTGTTGCTGCTGTTTTCTTCCAGTTTTATTGAGATATAATTGACATACAGCACTGTATAAGTTTAAGGTGTACATCATAATGATTTGACGTACATACATCATGAAGTTATCACAAAAATTTGGTGAACATCCATCCTCTCAAAGAAATAGAAAAAATTTTTTCTTATGATGAGAACTCTGAGGATTTACTCTAACAACTTTCATGTATAACATATGGTGTTATGTATGAAGCAGTGTTAATTATATTTATCATATTGTACATTACATCCCTAGTACTTGTTTGTCTTACCTGGAAGTTTGTACCTTTTGACTGCCTTCATCAAGTTCCCCCCAACACACACCTCCCTCCTCTGGGAACCACAAATCTGATCTAAGAGTTTGTTTCTTTGTTTACTTTGAAGTATGATAGACATACAACACTGTTAGTTCCTCTTACACACCATAATGATTTGGTAGTGCTATACATTTCAAAATGAGCACCACAACAAGTGTAGTTACAATGTCACCATACATAGTTATTAACTAGATTCCCCACATTGTATATTTCATACATGTGACTCATTTATTTTGGAACTGGAAGTTTGTACCTATTAATCTCCCTCACCCATTTCTTCCCCCAACCTCCATCCTTTGACAACCACCTGTTTGTTCTCTGTATCTATAACTCCATTTCTCTTTTGCTATGTTTGTTCATTTGTTTTGTTTTTTAGATTCCACATATAAGTGAAATCATACAGTATTTGTCTTTCAGTGTCTGACTTATTTCACTAAGCGCAATACTCTCTAGGTCCATCCATGTTGTTGTAAATGACAAGATTTCATTCTTTTTAATTGCTATGTAACATTCCATCATATATATAGCTTATTTATTCAGTCATCTATTGATGGACACTTGGGTTTTCCATGTCTTGGCTATTGTAAATAATCCTGCAATGAACATAGGGGTGCATGTATCTCTTCAAATAGTGTTTTCGTTTCCTACAGATATATACCCAGGAGTGTAATTGCTTGATCATATAGTAGTTCTATTTTCAATTTATTGAGGAATCTCCATACTGTTTTTCATAGTGGCTGCACCAGTTGTATTCCCACCAATACTACATGAGTGTTCCCTTTTCTGCACGTCCTTGCCAACACTTGTTATTTGGCATCTTTTATTAAGAGCCATGTTGAGGTGATATTTCACGGTGGTTTTGATTTGCATTTCCCTGATAATTAGTAATTTTGAACATCTTTTCATTTGTCTGTTGTCCATCTGTATGTCTTCTTTGGAGTAATGTCTATTCATGTCTTCTGCCCATTTTTTAATTGGGTTGTTTTTTTTATGTTGAGTTGTATGAGTTCTTTGTATATTTTGGATATTAACTCATCAGATACATCATTTGCAAATATCTTCTCCCATTCAGTAGGTGGCCTTTTCATTTTACTGATAGTTTCCTTACTGTCCAAAAGCTTTTGTTTGATAAAATCCCGTTTGTTTATTTTTGTTTTTGTTTCCCTTGCCTGAGGAAACATATCCGAAAAAAAATATTGCTAAGACTGATGTCAAAGAGCATACTGTTTATGTTTTCTTCTAGAAATTTTATTATTTCAGGTCTTACATTTAAGTCTTTAATCGATTTCTAATTTATTTTTGTGCATGGTATGAAAGAGTAGTCCAGTTTGATTCTTCGGCATGTAGCTGTCCAGTTTTCTCAACATTATTTATTGAATAGGCTGTCTTTTCACCATTCTATGTTCTTGCCTCCTTTGTCATAGATTAATTGCCTATATAAGTGTGGGTTCATTACTGGGCTCTCTATTGTATTCCATTGATCTGTGTGTCTTTGAAACTCCCCTGGAACTCTAAAATTATTCCAAACTAAAAACTTTATTTTTAAAAACAGGAAAGTATAAAGACATAATAATATGCAAATGAATCAGAGAAAGTGGGTTTTTTTTTTATTTTAATGTCAAATTTATCAGTTTTTCCCCCCCAATGAGTAACAATATTTATTTATTTATTATTTTTTCCACTTTCACCAATGGGCAGATCATCCAAAATGAAAATAAATAAGGAAACACAAGCTTTAAATGATACATTAAAAAAAATTTTTTTTAATGATACATTAAACAAGATGGACTTAATTGATATTTATAAGACATTCCATCCTATAAAACAGAATACACTTCCTTCTCAAGTGCTCATGGAACATTCTCCAGGGTAGATCATATCTTGGGTCACAAATCAAACCTTGGAAATTTAAGAAAATTGAAAGCGTATCAAGTATCTTTTCTGACCACAATGCTATGAGACTAGGTAGGTATCAAGTACAGGGAAAAAATCTGTAAAAAATACAAACACATGGAGGCTAAACAATACACTACTTAATAACCAAGAGATCACTGAAGAAATCAAAGAGGAAATCAAAAAATACCTAGAAACAAATGACAATGAAAACACGATAACCCAAAACCTATGGGATGCAACAAAAGCAGTTCTAAGAGGGAAGTTTATAGCAATGCAATCCTAACTCAAGAAACAAGAAACATCTCAAATAAACAACCTAACCTTACACCTAAAGCAATTAGAGAAAGAAGAACAAAAAAACCCCCAAAGTTAGCAGAAGGAAAAAATCATAAAGATCAGATCAGAAATCAATGAAAAAGAAATGAAGGAAACAATAGCAAAGATCAATAAAACTAAAAGCTGGTTCTTTGAGAAGATAAACAAAATTGATAAACCATTAGACTTATCAACAAAGAAAGGGAGAAGACTCAATAGAGTTAGAAATGAAAAAGGAGAAGTTAACAACTGACCCTGCAGAAATACAAAGGATCATGAGAGATTACTACAAGTAACTCTATGCCAATAAAATGGACAACCTGGAAGCAATGGACAAATCTTAGAAAAGCACAACCTTCCAAGACTGAACCAGGAAGAAATAGAAAATATAAACAGACCAATCACAAGCACTGAAATTGAGACTGTGATTAAAAATCTTCCAACAAACAAAAGCCCAGGACCAGATGGCTTCACAAGCAAATTCTATCAAACATTTAGAGAAGAGCTTAACACCTATCCTTCTCAAACTCTTCCAAAATATAGCAGAGGGAGGAACACTCCCAAACTCATTCTATGAGGCCACCATCACCCTGATACCAAAACCAGATGAAGATGTCACAAAGAAAGAAAACTACAGGCCAATATCACTGATGAACATAGATGCAAAAATGCTCAACAAAATACTAGCAAACAGAATCCAACAGCACATTAAAAGGATCATACACTATGATCAAGTGGAGTTTATCCCAGGAATGCAAGGATTCTTCAATATACGCAAATAAATCAATGTGATACACCATATTAACAAATTGAAGGAGGAAAACCGTATGATCATCTCAATAGATGCAGAGAAAGCTTTCAACAAAGTTCAACACCCATTTGTGATAAAAACCCTCCAGAAAGCATAGGTTTTAAAAAAAAAATTCATCTTGGTTTTACAGTGTATTAATTAGTCCATGACTTCTTAGTGTGATCTAATGGTAGCTGCACTGCTTTAGCAATAAGAAAAGGTGGGATTGCAAACAGAACTTCAATGCACTGAATCTCAGTGACACTTACTAAAATGCCCTCCATAGAATATTAATGTCAAGTGTTTTGGTTTTTATTTGCTTATTTGCTTGTAAAATGATACACAGAAATTAGTTTGGCTGAGCTGGAAGGGTAAAAAAAAGCACAACTTGAGCTTACTGCTCATGGAGAATGAGAAAGATGAGTAATTATTTCTAATTCCTTGTGGCTTGGTAAAGGGATTATATAATCTTTGTTCTTTGTTAGTAAAGTAAAGGGCAAAAATTCTGGATGGTGTAAGAAAGGAATGGTTTTATTCAAGAAATCAAAAGGTCTTGCAGTTCATCCAGAGAGCCAGCCCAGGAACTCATAAAGAGAACCAGAAAAGGCTCTAGTTCTGCTTGAAAGTGAAAGTTTTAGGCATGAGGTTGTTTACTATTCTGATAAACTGTAGAAATTTTGCTCTATTTGTCTTTCAATCATAAGTGTTTTATGTGAAAGCAAGTGTCTTTGAGGCAAAAGTAGAAAAGGATACCATTTTAAACTCTACCTCATTAGAAAGTTTGATGAGCTTCTAGAACAAAAAAAATGAAGAAACTAATATAAAAGGAATCTGGAAATATAAGATTCCAAGCAAGGATGTAGATTTTAGAAATTTCCTCCTTTCTTAACGTGAAAAGCACTATCAGGTAGGTGGCAAGTAGAAAAATGTGTCAATATAAAGAGGAAAAACAATCTCTGTTCTACCATACTTATACAGTAGAAATTTTACATTTTTTTAAGGTTAAAATGTATATTTTAGAATTGGAGGCAATCAATATGTTTATACTCCTTTTTTTTTTTTTAAGTGAGTCAGATAGCATTTCTTACCTTGGCTTTCCTATGGGTTTTTTTTTTAATTTATTATTTTTATTGAAGTATACTTGATGTACAGTATTATATGTTACTGGTAACCACTAATTTGTTCTATATATCTGTGAGTCTGTTTCTTTTTTGTTATATTCACTATTTTGTTGTATTTTTTAGATTCTACATATAAGTAATATCATATAGTATTTCTCTTTGTCTGACTTATTTCACTTAGCATAATACCCTCCAAGTCCATCCATGTTGTTGCAGATGGTAAAATTTCATTCTTTTTTATTGGCTGAGTAGTGTTCCATTGTATATATATATATGTGTGTGTATATGTGTGAGTATATATATATGTACACACACACACACACACCACATCTTCTTTATCCATTCATCTGTTGATGTACACTTAGGTTGCTTCCATATCTTGGCAATTGTAAATAATGCTGCTATGAACATTGGATGCATCTATCTTTTTGAGTTAGTGTTTTTGTTTCTTTCAGATATATACTCAGGAGTGGAATTGCTGGGTCATACAGTAGTTCTATTTTTAGTTTTTTGAGAGAGAAATTGTGCTTCTTGAAAAGTTATAAGTAAATAATAAAAACCAGAGTATAAAGATGGAATTTTACAGTTTTAGAGCTTAAAGAACCTGTAGAAGCATAATCCAAATCTCATTTTATCAGTGTGTAAACTAAATAAAGAAATTTGAGAAAGAATAAATTCAGTTACCACTAGGTATATGTCCAACAATTTTAAATCACAAAAGCAGTAAAGAAAATGTTTAAGTTCTAGCAGATCAAGAAAATCTACTGTTGTCTTCTATGAGAATGGAGTTCATCAGGTTAGTTGATGATTCTCTTATATTCATTTGGAGGTATATAGAATTGACATAGTTCATAAGAAAGTAGGCTATCATTAGAACCTCTGTCTATACTGTTATTAAAAATAAACCCGTTGAGACTTTTCAAATCTATTTATTCATTAAGTGTGAAAGTATGACTATAGGTCAGATTTAAGAGAAAAGGCACTCTCACTTGTTGTCGTTATACTGGAGAGCATTTGGTTAAAATCAAAGAGAAAGGACCCTGGAAATTTTATTTCACTCTAAGATGTCTTGACTGCCTCATGTTAGCATTTCATATCCTAAAAGGAGATGAAGACAACCAGTAGAGTTGACATAGTCATCCTACTTCTGACAAATGAAAAATTCATAATAATTAGATATGTAACCAAAACTTAAGAAAGGCAGAGAAAAGAGAAGCATGCTCTTCTGATCTGAAATTCAAAAGTATAAGAGTTGAAAGAGCTGGGAAACTATCAAAAGTATAATTCTAACCATTCAAATGTAATTAATTGAGGAATTAAGAGAGGATTCTTTAGATCATGACTGCAAAAATAGGAAGATATGTCTAAGGGTAAGGTTTAAGAGGATTTCAAAGAACAGTAAGAATACTGTAAAATATACTAAAGTCCAAAATACGTTTAAGATTTTAAAACATGTCATGAATGACTGGAGTAGCTTATTTGATTTTGTTTAAAGGATTAAGGGCAAATCAAGAACAGCCTTATTATTTAGGAGCTATGATGTGTTAACACATAGCAAAGAGTGTTCCAGTTGCTATTACTATATTTTTTATAATAATAATTATTAATATTATTATGTATTATTATTACACTACCCCATTACTATTTTTCTTCACAAGATGAATGATCTTTGGTCTAGAAAGAGCAGAACAATGGTTCGTACATGAAAACTGAAGCAAAAGATAGGTGAGGAGTTTACATACATACTTGGATATAGATGTATAAATTCAACTCTTCCAGCTTAGTTTATATACATCTCAGGGTAGTAAAAGTTCCTGTAAATAAGGCTGCTAAATGTTAATTGGTAACCTTGAAGATTTATGGAAAACTTTGGAGGTACCAGGAGGCTAGACGGTTAAAGTTCAGTAAAAAAAATTTTTAAAACGATGGATTCTGCATATCATATGCCAATGAACTAGACATTGATTCTGAACATGATTCTTAATTATAAAATTATTTATGATCTAAGAAATTAGATTGAATACATGGTTACCACTCTCTCCTACAGAATACCACTAAGGTGACCAAAAGAGTTGTTTGGAAAACCCACATTTATACCTTTCTTCTTACCCATTTCAAGTAGATTTGTGTCCTGTTGCTCAAGTCAAAAACTACATAAACCACCTTGACTTTATTTCCCTTCTTCCTTCACCCTCCATATCTGGTTCATTAGTAAGTCCTATTGACCCTACTTCTAAAATTATCCACGTTCTGTCAAATTCCCTCCATTTCCATTTTCTACTCTAATCCACACTACCACCATTTCCACTTCCACCCAGATTATTGCAGTTGCCTGCTGACTGATGTTCCTATTTCTGCTTGAAACTCCTACAACCCATCCTTCTTAGAGCATATGTCAGAATCATGTCAGTCCTCTGCTGAAAACCCTCTAATGGCTTCCAATTATACTTGAAATACAAATCCAAACGCTGCAAGGCCCTACATGAAGTGGTCCTTGTGTACCTCTCTGAGCTCGTTGTATACAGCTGTCACTCTGCTCAGGATATTCCAGCCACAGTGGCCTTTCAGTTTCTCAAATATGCTAAGCTTATTTTCACCCCAGTCCCTTTGTACTGGCAGGTTCCTCTGCCTGGAATGGTCTGTTCCTAGATTCTTACATGATTGGCTTCTTATTCATCAAGGAAAAAGCAGTCAACTGTCACTTCTCATTTTGTATACTGATAAAAATTAAAGAATGATAACACCCATGCTTGTAGGGCTGCAGGGAAAATTATAATATGATATCTGGTGAAAATATAGATTGTTTTGTAAAGCAAGCTGACTCCACAGTTAAAATTGAAAATATAAAACTAAATGAAGGTAAAAGCACAACATATTAAAACTTGTGGGATGCAGATAAAACAGTGTTTAGAGGTAATCTTATAGATAGGTGTTATTTAGTCCTTTCATGGAGGTATGGGAACTAAAATCCATGTTACAGGAGAAATAACGGAGGAAACTAAGGATATTCAACCCCAACCTATTAAATCACGGTAACCATCGATGGGGCCCAGGAATCTGTATTTTCAGAAAGCTCCCAGGAGATTCTGCTGTCTAGTTTGGGAACCAACTAGAGAAAAATCCTTTCTATGCTCAGGTTGTGCTTGTTACGTGAATTACTTTATAATTCTTACATGTCCTACTATAATGTAACTGATGAACAGTAAACATTTTATTATAATGCTATTATTGTCATTATCTTTAGCAAATAGTATTTACATACTTTTATGACCACTAGAGATTCAAAGCTGTATCAGAATTGCCTTTTCTTTCCAGAACAGGTATGTGCCAAAGGTGGCTGAGTAGTGCTATCTGAAGTCAACCTTTTTTGAACCATGGCTTCTCATCCGTTGATTTTGTGCTTGCACAGCCTTTGAGCAATGTAAAAGGAAGTTGCATCTCTAAATGAATGAGCTGATAGACATAATAAGCTGTCATGATTTGTTTTTCATGGCCAAGTGGTTATGCTATGTTCATACTTAGCAACTCCCTGTTCTGACCTCTCACTTATCGCCAACAAGAGATTCAGCATGACACCTAGCAGTAAGGTTTTTGATGAAACATACTGCACAGAAGCCTTTGCAAAACAGCACAACTCAACCGAGATCAATTTTAAATTTTAGCAGAATTTTAAAACTATGGTTCATCTGGTAACTATATAGTAACACCAATAGCAAGAAACGTTATATGAGAAAAACATGCAAAAAGGACTGTCTTTGTGTAAATTATATATAACTATTAACATTAAGGTAGCATGATTGATTTCCTTTAAATGAGTCATACTGAGGTAATTAAAGGCTTTCATTTTATCCTTATACTCTGGGGCTTTTCATACTGTTGGAGGGTTCTGGGTCAAATGGTGCCAGGCCATGGCCCATACAAACTATAATAAAACCACAATTTTATAGCTCAAAGCTGGCTGCTCTAATTATGGGTCCTTTTCAGTGTTTTCTTTAAACCCCTCTAAAATGCTATCTTTTCTATTTGCCAGCTTTCTATTTTTACATTCTCATTTACTTCAGTGGGTGATGGTTCTATGAATAGGACCCACTGGCAAAAAAAAAAAAGGGGGGGTGGAGAGGGATTTCAAAATTGCTATTCATTTACCCAAAGCTTCCTGCTGTCAGTGGCTGTGAGCCAGTTCTGAGACCCCTGTGGTAGAGAATGGTGTGTATATACTTATGGTCATATTGAGTGTATGAAAACATAAAAGATCTTGTAGCATGCTGATGTGCCCAGGATTTTTATAGAAAGTTTGATTCTGAGTCTCACATTGCCAGTTTGGTTTTCCCCTTATATAATAATCAAAGCTCTAGAGGGAGATTCTTCATTCTGTTTGGTCCAAGGAGATGAGAAAGCCTGTTGACCTCTTGCTAATTGGTGTTACTCAGCAGTCAGACCCCAAAACACATGATTCTGTAAATGCCAGAAAATGGGTTATTTTCATGATGATTGTTGATCAGGCAAGGTTAATGTGAGTTTCTTAAATGGACAAAAGGGAAGGGCAAATTGGAATTGGAACTCGTGATAAATTCTCAAGGTGTTTATTGGAAGGCAAGTTTACTTTCCTTCAATAAATGGAGAATAGGAATTCCCTTTCATGTAAATGATGTAGTCTGATCTCGGAAAATTTGGATGGTATTTTTGAAATTTGTCACAAAACTTTTGTTGAGAATGCAGGAACAGGGCTCCTTTTTATACATACTATTATCAGTGGTAAGAGCCAGAAGACTTCCTACTGTATCCTCTGACTGAAATTTAGGAGCTACCTTTAGTTAGTTGAATGTTCATAGTAACTTTATTTACTATAGTCCAAACCTGGAGACCACACAATGGTTTATTCAGTGGGTGAATGGATAAACAAACTGTGGTAAGTTCATACAATGGAATACTACTCAGAAATAAAAAGGAATGAAATATTGATATATACAAAAACTTAGATGAATCTCAAAGATGTGCTGAATGAAAGAAGCCAATCTTAAAAACAAAACAAAACCAAATCCTGTTTGATTTTATTTATGTGGTATTCTGGAAAAGACAAAGCCATAGTGATAGAGAACATATCAGTGGTTGCCAGAGTTGGGTTAGGGATGGGAAGAGTATGTGACTACATAGGACTAGTAGAGGAAGTTTTTTAGGGTGATGGAACGATTTTGTATCTTCATTGTGGTGATGCTTTAAAGAATCTATGTATGTGTTAAGATTCACAGAAAATATACCTTATCCCCAAAGTCAATTTTACTATATACTATTTAAATTAAAACTTTTTGCAGGAAAATTTATTCCTGCCATTGATTCTCTAGAATCTTCCATATTGATGCCAAATTCAACTTCTGAAAGAGCATGTTGGTAATTATTTCCATGGACTCATCATTTATCATGCTACATAGAGTAGCAGTTCTCAAATATTCTGATATCAGGACCCCTTTACACTCTTAAACTTTATGGAGTTCCCCCAGGAGCTTTTATGTACATTATTTAATGTGGATTATATCTATTACTGTATTAGAAATAAAAACAGAAAAATTAAATATTTATTCATTTAAAAATAATAGTAAACCCATTGCATATTGATATAAATAATATACTTTTATGAAAACTATATTTTCCAAAACAAAAAAATTTAGTGAAAAGAGTATCATTGCTTTACATTTTTGCAAATCTCATCTTATACCAGATTTTTGAAGTTTTGTAAGTGCACGTTTTGATGAAATTAAAATATGGATTATAGATCTAGGAATGACTATGAATGGTCCACAATGCAAGGAAGAGGTAATAGTTAACTAACTCAGAGTTCTGTTGTTTTCATTCCACAAATGCCTTCCAAATTATAACCATTTCTTCAGTAGATGTATGTGGGGCCTCTTCTCTGTGTGCACCCCCATAGAAGGCATTGCTGGGGTTACAAAGAAGAGGAGGGCACAGAATCTGCCCTTAGGAAATTGATTGTGTAGTAGGCAATCTTTGTTTATACCTGTGTTTCTTAGTTGATATTGAACTGACATTTTCATCTTCCCAACTGTCAATCTTCAAAAGAAGACTGTAGAAGTATGTAAAAACATACTTTTAAAAAGTTAAAAAGTGTACATTCTACATTAAAATGTGCATTAATTAGCTTAAAGAGCTATTTTCCTTATTGAAGGCCATAGAGAAATTCTGAAGGCATTTCTAGGATCAGAGCAACAGAACTCTAAATTAGTGGTTTGGTGATGGATACAGTAGTGTTTTATTTAGCACAGCTTCATCACCATTCTCTTTTTCCTGATTCTCCCTCAGTTGCTGCTGCTTCTGAGAAGAATTAAAATAAAGATATTATAATTAATGAAAATCCAGCTACATTCCCTTTGGTGAGGGAGCAAATTACAATCTAGTGACATCTTTAAGTACAAAGTGTGCCTTCACTAAAAATGAGGTCTGCCCTCCTTTCTAGTTATATGGTGAGGGTCCTATCTTTGTGTGAAACACTGACGTCTCTCCAGAGTTCATAGTTTAAAGTGCCCAACAGCATTACTGCTTAGTGGTCCCACAGTGTATCTCAAATCCGCATACCTCCTGCATCAGTACCTCGTTCTCATCCCCTTCCCATTTTCTCAACGATTTCACTGCATCAATACTTCTCATACGTCTTTGGGTTCTTCTTCTATATGCTCAAAGATCCTTCTTTAAAAAACAACAAAAACCCCGCACTGCTCTTTCTTTTTTCCAAACTTCTTGATAGCATAATCTACATTGTCTCTGCTTCCACTTCCTCATCGTCCATTTATTCCTCTTCTACTGTATCATGCAACTAAAACCCTGCTCCCATGGCCACAAGTATCCTCCTAATTCCTAAATCTTTTTACTACTTTTCGATCCTCATCTTACTTGACTTCTCAATAGCTAGCAACACAGCTAATCTTTCTGATATACCTTCATTCACTTGTTTTCTAGATACTATTCTTTCTTTCTCTGCTTATTTCCCTGTTGGAGAGTCTCTCTCCCTGTTGGCATTTGCTTCCCCTCTCCCCAGAGTATTTTATGGTTTCCTTTGCCTCTACCTACTGTTTAAGTAGTGACAATTCCATTCTCTTCCCTCTTCTCAATAGATATCTCTGTGGGAAATTTAATTCATTCCCATGACTTTAGATCGTATCTCCATGCTGATAACTCTAGAATCTTTATCTCCGGTCTCAGCTTTTCCCTCCTGAGGTCCAAACCTGTCCTTATAACTGCATGATAATATTAATATTATCTAGCCCAAATGACTTAGGGTCCCTCAAATTCAAGGTTTTCAAATCTAATCTAGTTATCTCTCCCACTGCCCCAGTGACCTACTCCTTCTCCATAATTCTGAGTGATTATACCATCCATTTATTTAGCTAGTCTCTAATAACTTATTAAGCAACTACAAAGTACTAGATGTTGCTCTAAGTCTTTTAAGTGTTGCTTCATTTAATAGTAATAGAAATAATGATAAGAATAGAAGCTAACATTTAGGTGGTGTTTATGTGCTGGGCACTCTTTTGTGTATCTTACATATGTTAATTCATTTAATCCTCACAACAATCCTACACACTGTTATTTATCTCATTTTATAAATGAGGAAATGAGGCTCAGTAACTTTAAGTAACTTGCTTAAGAAATCACATCTATAAGAACTTATAAATAGCTCTAGAGTACCCAGTTCTGTCTGACCCAAACTAATATACTAAACTATTACACGGGGCTAACTAGGTTCAGACTCTCTCTTTCCTGTGCCATACACATCTAAGTTAGGTGTTTTCTGCTCACCTATCGTCTTCTGGACACCATTATTCTACCCAGCATACCTGAGAGATTTGGCATCCTTTCATAAGTAAATTCTTTACTAGGATGGCTACAACTTTTGGAACCAGGGACCAGGCCAGTGCCTTTTCTATATTATACGCTGATAAAGTTATCTTTTCTTTTAACTGACTTTTCTTACCTCATCCCCTTCATGACCCCTCATTCCCTTCTTGCAAGCTTCCTGTTACATTTTTCAGCTCCATGTAGCACTTTGCTTATACTGCCATCATCACACCTGCCATTGTATGTTCATTGTCGAGCTAGCTATCTCTTCTTGTTTACTTGCAAATATTCAAAGGTATAGTCACTTATTCCCTTGTGTACTCCCATACCCAAACACAGAACTGACACACAGTGGGCTCTCAGATAATATTTATTGGATATATGGAAATAAAATTTGTATTAATAATTTGGAGTGGGAAAATATAAAGATCTGACAGTATATGGAATATCTCATTTTTGAAGATTTATTCTTTAAACTCTTTGATCTCAGAATATTTTGTTCATTGACAGGTCCATTTCTGGGGAGTGTAAAGATTTAGTTGGGACATTTAGAAAAATTACTTTTAAGAGTTCTAAGCATTAGGGTTATGTGCCATCTGGCTTCACATTCGTTGGTAGCCAAGTATGCAGAGAAATGATAACTAGAAACTCACAACACAATAAATCATGAATTCTTTCTTTGGAAGTAGCAGGTGGAATTAAATACTAGCTTATTGGACCTCCTTTTGCTACTTAGCGCATCAGTAGATCCATAATAGTCCATTTACAGACCAAGCAGACCATTTTTGCTGGATTGATTCATTGAGATGAACAGCTAAAACAAGTTAAAATCCATCGTCACATGCCTGCATAATTTTAAAATGAATTTAGTTGGTATTAAATGGACATTTGTTTTTATTGTCTCAAAGATTGAACTTTTCCTCCAGTAAAGCAGAATAATGTATCTATCTGGTGTTCTATCTTGAATAGTACATAAAGATTAGTAAATAAAGCCCCATTAAAAATACTTATAATGTAAGTAACATGAGTCCCAATAGCATTTCTAATGTCCATTAATGCCTATTCTGAGGATCAGAGCTCATTTTACTGAGCCACTTAGTCAAACCGTGTGATTATTTAGAAAGTTAATTCATGCATACTAAAATCTAGCTTAAGTAATTCAGAGGGTAGGAGGTAAAACTCTATGGAGACGATAGTCCTTTTTGTTATTTAATGATCAGCCATAATTAACTTGCAAATTTGAAATAATTAGAACAAATTAAAGGTATTTAACTTTGCCTCCCTAAAGAAAAATTCAAATTGCACCAAATGCAGCTTTAAATTATTCAAATCTCAGAGGTCTGGGCTAGATTTTTTTTTTTATAATGCCTTTTCTATGATGAGAATACCAATCTGCTTTTTGTCAGAAGGCATCCTATCAAGTAATTGTTCTTTGTGTTTAATAAATGACAGCTATTCTTCTTTGTAAAAGTATTCCAGTCTCTCAAGAATACATCAGCATTTCCGTGGCATTTTAATTCAATAAAACAAAAGGTTAATGTTTTTCTACTTTTTAAGGAATGCAAATACAAGTGTTATTCAGTTGGTCCTGAATGACATCTACAATTTACTATTCAAGTTCAGACAGACTATCGCGATATTAGATTTGGGCAAAATAGAAAAGTTCAAGGAGTTTTGGATTATTAGAATTTTATTGAACTTGAAGAACTGAAAATGTTTTGTTATTTCCCCATCCTAAATCAGGGCTACCAAAGTTTCCCATCTAGTATTTTATAATGTTAAAATATGGAGATATAATTCAATAAAATCTTAGTACCTTAAGAGTGACTTATACAGTGTGGCAGTCCTAAATGCCATGAGTTTAACCTCTTCTGCTATCTTGATTTTCACCATTTTACTATCACTTTAACAGCTCCAACAGATACTAGATAAGAATAGCAGAAAATTATTTCTAATAATTTCATCATATCAGTAAATGATGTTTTAGATTAGAGCCCCTCAATGAATTTTACACACATTTTGTCTGGACTGTATGAAGTGATGAGAAACACTGATCATCTGACAATTAGGTTTTGACTTTATGGTGCCTCACATAGAGAATGAATGGTACAAAGTATGTGGACAGTGAATGGTTCTTCAGCTTAGTACCTGATTCTGTGTAAGTTTGGAAATAAAATATAGCTATTAATTTTGATTTTCTCTCAGCATGTCAAAAAGTTTCTTCGGTAAATTTTTTTTGCTCTTTTAACTTTATTTTTTTGATCCACTTTATTGAAATACACATTTAATAAAATGTACAAGAAGTTTGATGTGTTTTTACCTGTGTAACTAACACTCCAATTAATATAAAAAGTATCCATCGTCCCAGATGGAAATGGATACTTTATCCATTCATCTTTATCCATTCATCGTCCCAGATGGATACCAGTAAATCCCCTCACAAACCCCTGGCCCAGGCAACTAATGATCTGATTTCTATCACTTAAGATACCTTTGCCTATTCTAAATCTTCATATAAATGAAATCATACAGTATGCATGTAACTGGCATCTTTTACTCACCATATGTTTTGGAAATTTATGCATGTTGCTGCATGTTTCATTAGTCCCTTACTCTTTTATTCCTCAGTAGCAGTGCACTGTATAAGTACACCACAACAAGTTTATCAATTCACTTGTTGATGGACATTTACATTGTTTCCAGATTTGGGCAGAAGACAGAAAAACTGACCTGCTATAAACATTTGTATACCAATCTTTTGTAGACATGGTTTCTTTCTCTTAAGTAACCAGACAGGAGTAGAATCACTGTATCATATTCTAACTTTATTCTTAACTATATATGAAATCGCCAAACTATTATACAGAGTTGTATAACTTTACAGTCTTACCACCAAAGTATTAGAATTCTATTTGCATCGTGTCATTGCCAAGGCTTGGTATAGTCAGACTTTTTCATTTTAACCATTTTAGTGGATGTGAAATGGTACCTTATTGTGGCTTTAACACACAGTTCTCTGATTACTAATGATGAACAGCATATTTTAATGTTGTTTTTGGCCACTCATAGATCTTCTTTTGCAAAGTATCCATTAAGATACTTTTTTAATCAGTATTTTTAAATTTAATTTTATTTATTTTTTTATACAGCAGGTTCTTATTAGTTATCCATTTTATACATATTAGTGTATACATGTCAATCCCAATCTCCCAATTCATATCACCACCACCACCCCCTGCCAGCCACTTCCCCACCTTGGTGTCCATACATTTGTTCTCTACATCTGTGTCTCAATTTCTGCCCTGCAAACCAGTTCATCTGTACCATTTTTCTAGGTTCCACATATATGCGTTAATATACAATATTTGTTTTTCTTTTTCTGACTTACTTCACTCTGTATGATAGTCTCTAGATTCATCCACGTCTCTACAAATGACCCAGTTTCATTCCTTTTTATGGCTCAGTAGTATTCCACTGTGTGTGTGTGTGTGTGTGTGTGTGTGTGTATATATATATATATATACACATATATACACACCACATCTTCTTTATCCATTCATCTGTCAATGGGCATTTAGGTTGCTGCCATGACCTGGCTATTCTAAATAGTGTGGCAATGAACATTGGGGTGCATGTGTCTTTTTGAATTATGGTTTTCTCTGGGTATATGCCCAGTAGTGGGATTGCTGGGTCATATGGTAGCTCTACTTTTAGTTTTTTTTTTTTTTTTTGTGGTACGCGGGCCTCTCACTGCTGTGGCCTCTCCCGTTGTGGAGCACAGGCTCCGGACGCGCAGGCTCAGCGGCCATGGCTCACGGGCCCAGCCGCTCCACGGCATGTGGGATCTTCCCGGACCGGGGCACGAACCTGTGTCCCCTGCATCGGCAGGCGGACTCTCAACCACTGCACCACCAGGGAAGCCCTACTTTTAGTTTTTTAAGGAACCTCCGTACTGTTCTCCATAGTGACTGTATCAATTTACATTCCCACCAACAGTGCAAGAGGATTCCCTTTCTCCACACCCTCTCCAGCACTTGTTTGTAGATTTTCTGATGATGCCCATTCTAACTGGTGTGAGGTGATACCTCATTGTAGTTTTGATTTGCATTTCTCTAATAGTGATATTGAGCAGCTTTTCATGTGCTTCTTGGCCATTGGTGAGTCTTCTATAGCGAAATGTTTACTTAGGTTTTCTGCCCATTTTTGGATTGGGTTGTTTGTTTTTTTAATATTGAGCTGCATGAGCTGTTTATATGTTTTGGAGATTAATCCTTTGTCTGTTCATTCGTTTGCAAATATTTTCTCCCATCCTGAGGGTTGTCTTTTCGTCTGGTTTGTAGTGTCCTTTGCTTTGCAAAAGCTTTTAAGTTTCATTAGGTCCCATGTGTTTATTTTTGTTTTTATTTCCATTACTCTAGGAGATGGATCAAAAAAAGATCTTGCTATGATTTATGTCAAAGAGTGTTCTTCCTATGTTTTCCTCTAAGACTTTTATAGTGTCTGGTCTTAGATTTAGGTCTCTAATACATTTTGAGTTTATTTTTGTGTATGGTGTTGGGGAGTGTTCTAATTTCATTCTCTTACACGTAGCTGTCCAGTTTTCCCAGCACCACTTATTGAAGAGACTGTCTTTTCTCCATTGTATATCCTTGCCTCCTTTCTTGTAGATTAGTTGACCATAGGTGCGTGGGTTTCTCAGTGGGCATTCTATCCTGTTCCATTGATCTGTGTTTCTGTTTTTGTTCCACTACCATATTGTCTTCATTACTGTAGCTTTGTGGTATAGTCTGAAGTCTGGGAGTCTGATTCCTCCAGCTCTGTTTTTTTCCCTCAAGACTGCTTTGGCTATTCGGGGTCTTTTGTGCCTCCATACAAATTTTAAGATATTTGTTCTAGTTCTGTAAAAAATGCCATTGGTAATTTGAGAGGGATTGCATTGAATCTGTAGATTGCTTTGGGTAGTATAGTCCTTTTCACAATATTGATTCTTCCAATCCAAGAACATGGTATACCTCTCCATCTGTTTGTATCATCTTCAGTTTCTTTCATCAGTGTCTTATAGTTTTCTGAGTACAGGCCTTTTGTCTCCCTAGGTAGTTTTTTCCTAGGTATTTTATCCTTTGTGTTGCAATGGTAAATGGCATTGTTTCCTTAATTTCTCATTCAGATATTTCATTGTTAGTGTATAGGAATGCAAGAGATTTCTGTGCATTAATTTCGTATCCTCCAACTTTACCAAATTTATTGATTACCTGTACTTAATCTAGTGGCATCTTTAGGATTCTCTATGTGTAGTATCATGTCATCTGCAAACAGTGAGAGTTTTACTTCTTCTTTTCCAATTTGTATTCCTTTTATTTCTTTTTCTTCTCTGTTTGCTGTGGCTAGGGCTTTCAAAACTATGTTGAATACTAGTGGTGAGACTGGCTACCTTGTCTTGTTCCTGACCTTAAGGAAATGCTTTTAGTTTTTCACCATTGAGAATGATGTTTGCTGTGGGTTTGTCATATATGGCCTTTATTATGTTGAGGTAGGTTCGCTCTATGCCCACTTTCTGGAGGATTTTTATCATAAATGGGTGTTGAATTGTGTCAAAAACTTTTTCTGCATCTATTGAGATGATCATATGGTTTTTCTTCTTCAATTTGTTAATATGGTGTATCACATTGATTGATTTGCATATATTGAAGAATCCTTCCATCTCTGGCATAAATCCCACTTGATCATGGTGTATGATCCGTTTAATGTGTTCTTGGATTTTGTTTGCTAATATTTTGTTGAGAATTTTTGCATCTATATTCGTCAGTGATATTGGTCTGTAATTTTCTTTTTTTGCAGTATCTTTGTCTGCTTTTGGTATCAGGGTGATGGTGGCCTCATAGAATGAGTTTGGGAGTGTTCGTTCCTCTGCAATTTTTTGGAAGAGTTTGAGAAGGATGGGTGGTAGCTCTTCTCTAAATGTTTGGTAGAATTCACCTGTGAAACCATCTGGTCCTGGACTTTTGTTTGTTGGAAGATTTTTCATCACAGTTTCAATTTCATTACTTGTGATTGGTCTGTTCATATTTTCTATTTCTTCCTGGTTCAGCCTTGGAAGGTTATACCTTTGTAAGAATTTGTCCATATCTTCCAGGTTGTCCATCTTATTGGCATAGAGTTGCTTGTAGTAGTCTCTTAGGATGCTTTGTATTTCTGCAGTGTCTGTTGTAGCTTCTCCTTTTTCATTTCTAATTTTATTGATTTGAGTCCTCTCCCTCTTTTCCTTGATGAGTCTGGCTAATGGTTTATCAATTTTGTTTATCTTCTCAAAGAACCAGCTTTTAGTTTTATTGATCTTTGCTATTGTTGTCTTTGTTTCTGTTTCATTTATTTCTGCTCTGATCTTTATGATTTATTTCCTTCTACTAACTTTGGGTTTTGTTTGTTCTTCTTTCTCTAGTTCTTTTAGGTGTAAGGTTAGGTTGTTTATTTGAGATTTTCTTGTTTCTTAAGGTAGGCTTGTATTGCTATAAATTTTCCTCTTAGAACTGCTTTTGCTGCATCCCATAGGTTTTGGATTGTTTTGTTTTCATTGTCATTTTTCTCTAGGTATTTTTTGATTTCCTCTTTGATTTCTTCAGTGATCTCTTGCTTATCTAGTAATGTATTGTTTAGATTCCATGTGTTTGTGTTTTTTACGGTTTTTTCCCCATAATTGGTTTCTAATCTCATAGTGTTATGGTCAGAAAAGATGTTTGATATGATTTTAATTTTCTTAAATTTACTGAGGCTTGATCTGTGACCCAAGATGTGACCTATCCTGGAGAATGTTTTGTGCGCACGTGAGAAGAAAGTGTAATCTGCTGTTTTTGGATGGAATGTCCTATAAATATCAATTAAATCTGTCTGGTCTATTGTGTCATTTAAAGCTTGTGTTTCCTTATTAATTTTCTATCTGGATGATCTATCCATTGGGTGAGGTGTTAAAGTTCCCCATTATTATTGTGTTACTGTCGATTTCCTCTTTTCTAGCTCTTAGCAGTTGCTTTATGTATTGAGGTGCTCCTGTGTTTGGTGCATATATATTTAGAATTGTTATATCTTTTTCTTGGATTGATCTCTTGATGATTATGTAGTGTCTTTCCTTGTCTCATGTAACATTCTTTATTTTACCGTCTATTTTTTCTGCTATGAGTATTGCTACTCCAGCTTTGTTTTGATTTCCTTTTGCATGGAATATCTTTTTCCATCCCCTCACTTTCAGTCTTTATGTGTCCCTAGGTCTGAAGTGGGTCTCTTTTCTTTCTTTTTTTTTTTTTTTTTGTGGAACACAGGCCTCTCACTGTTGTGGCCTCTCCCGTTGCAGAGCACAGGCTCTGGACACTCAGGCTCAGCAGCCATGGCTCACAGGCCCAGCCGCTCCGTGGCATGTGGGATCCTCCTGGACCAGGGCACGAACCCATGTCCCCTGCATCGGCAGGCAGACTCTCAACCACTGCACCACCAGGGAAGCCCTGAAGTGGGTCTCTTGTAGACAGCATATATATGGGTCTTGTTTTTGTATCCATTCAGGCAGCCTGTGTCTTTTCATTGGAGCATTTAATCCATTCACATTCAAGGTAATTATCGATATGTATGTTTCTATTACCATTTTCTTAATTGTTTTTGGTTTTGCTTTTGTAGGTCCTGTACCTATCTTGTGTTTCCCACTTAGACAAGTTCCTTTAGCATTTGTTGTAGAGCTAGTTTGGTGTTGCTGAATTCTCTTTGCTTTTTCTTGTCTGTAAAGCTTTTGATTTCTCCATCGAATCTGAATTACATCCTTGCTGGGTAGAGTAATCTTGGTTGTAGGTTCTTCCCTTTCATCACTTTAAATATATCATGCCACTCCCTTCTGGCTTTTAGAGTTTCTGCTGAGAAGTAAGCTGTTGATCTTATGGGAGTTCCCTTGTATGTTATTTGTCGTTTTTCCCTTGCTGCTTTCAATACTTTTTCTTTGTCTTTAATTTTTGCCAATTTGATTACTATATGTCTCGGCATGTTTCTCCTTGGGTTTATCCTGTATGGGACTCTCTGGGCTTCCTGGACTTGGATGGCTATTTCCTTTCCCATGTTAGGGAAGTTTTCGACTGTAATCTCTTCAAATATTTTTTCGCGTACTTTCTCTCTCTCTTCTCCTTCTGGGACCCCTATAATGCAAATGTTGGTGCGTTTAATGTTGTCCCAACGGTCTCTTAGGCTGTCTTCATTTCTTTTCATTCTTTTTTCTTTATTCTGTTCCTCAGCAGTGAATTCCACCATTCTGTCTTCCAGGTCACTTATCTGTTCTTCTGCCTCAGTTGTTCTACTATTGATTCCTTCTATTGTAGTTTTCATTTAAATTATTGTATTGTTCATCTCTGTTTGTTCATTCTTTAATTTTTCTAGGTCTTTGTTAAACATTTCTTTCATCTTCTCAATCTTTGCCTCCATTCTTCTTACGATGTCCTGGATCATCTTCAGTATCATTATTCTGAATTCTTTTTCTTGAGGGTTGCCTATCTCCACTTCGTTCAGTTGTTTTTCTGGGGTTTTATCTTGTTCCTTCATCTGGTACATAGCCCTCTGCCTTTTCATCTTGTCTATCTTTCTGTGAATGTGGTTTTTGTTCCACAGGCTGCAGGATTGTAGTTCTTGCTTCTGCTGTCTGCCCTCTGGTGGATGAGGATATCTAAGAGGCTTGTGCAAGTTTCCTGTTGGAAGGGACTGGTGGTAGGTAGAGCTGGGTGTTACTCTGGTGGACACAGCTCAGTAAAACTTTAATCTGCTTGTCTGATGATGGGTTGGTCTGGGTTCCCTCCCTGTTGGTTATTTGGCCTGAGTCAACCCAAACTGGAGCCTACCCAGGCCCTTTGTTTGTGCTAATGGCAGACTCTGGGAGGGCTCACAGCAAGGAATACTTCCCAGAACTTCTGCTGCCAGTGTCCCTGTCCTCACAGTGAGATGCAGCCACCCCTGCCTCTTTTGGAGGCCCTCCAACACTAGCAGGTTGGTGTGGTTCAGTCTCCTATAGGGTCACTGCTTCTTTCCCTGGGTTCCAATGCACACACTACCATGTGTGTGCCCTCCAAGAATGGAGTCTCTGTTTTCTCCAGCCCTGTCAAAGTCCTGCAATCAAATCTCACTAGCCTTCAAAGTCTGATTGTCTAGGAATTCCTCCTCTCGTTGCCCAACCCCCAGGTTGGGAAGCCTGTCGTGGGGCTCAGAACCTTCACTCAAGTGGGTGGACTTCTGTGGTATAAGTGTTCTCCCATTTGTGAGTCACCCACCCAGCAGTTATGAGATTTGATTTTATTGTGATTGTGCCCTTCCTCCCGTCTTCCTGTGGCTTCTCCTTTGTCTTTGGATGTAGGGTATCTTTTTTGGTGAGTTCCTGTATCTTCCTGTCAATGATTGTTCAGCAGTTAGTTGTGATTCCTGTGCTCTCTCAAGAGGGAGTGAGAGCACGTCCTTCTACTCCGCCATCTTGAACCAGTCTCTATTTAATCAGTTTTAATTGGGTAAACAACTCAATTATTGCACATAGAATTCTTTGCATATTTGGATATAAAACCTTCATCAGGTATATGTTTTGTGAATATTTTCTCCCAGGGCATGACTTGCTCTTTTATTTCCTTAATGGTGTTTTTGAAGAGCAAAACTTTTTATTGATCAAGGTTAAAATGATATTTTCCTGTATTTTCTTATAGAAGTTATATAGCTTTATATTTAAGTCTATGATCCATTTCAAATACATTTCTCTGTGTGGTGTGAGATAGGGCTCAAGGTTCATTCATTATCTGTACAGATATGCCATTATTCTAGCACCGTTTGTTGAAAAAAACTATTTTTTCTTCGTTCATTGCCTGATGCCTTTTCAAACGTCAGTTGGATATGTACACACATGGACACACATTTATGGATTTCTATTCCCTTCATCTTCATGTCCATTCTTCTGTCAATGTCACACAATCTGGATTACTTTAACATTATAGAAAAATCTTGAAATTAGATTGTCTTCCAAATATTTTTCTTATTAAAAATCTTTTAACTATTCCAACTTCTTTTCTTTACATTTTAGATTCAGTTTTTGATTTCTATTAAGGAAGTGGAATTGTGGTTAGATCGAGTTGGGGAGAGTTTACATCCTAAAAATATTGTTTTACAATCCATGAATGTGGTATATCTCTAAATTTATTTAGATCTTTAAAAATTTAACTCAGTTATATTATGTAGTTTTTAGTGTAACAATCTTGCATTTTTTTCATTGAATTTATTAGTAGTATATAGAAAGAATATTGATTTTTTAAATATTTACATCATATACTACAGTCTTGCTAAATGCATGTATTCTAGCAGGGGGTTTGTTTGTTTTGGTTTTTTTGTTTTTGGGGGGTTTTTTGGTAGATTCCTTAGGATTTTCAAGTTCATAATCACATGAACAGCCATAATAACAACTTTAAACCTTTCCAAGCTTCGTGCCTTGTGTTTCTTATTTTTAACTTGTTGCATTGACTAGGACATTCAATACAATATTAAAGAGAAATGATTAAAGAAGACACCCTTGCTTTGTTCTCAAGGAAAAGGCATCCAGTAATTCACCAATTAATATAATGTTAAATATAGATTTTTGATAGATGCCTTTTATCAGCTTAAAGTAAGTTCCACCCCCTTTTTTTTATGTGAACGTTTTTATAGTTCTTGATACCTACATATTGCCAAATACATTCCAGAAGGGTAGTACACATTAACTGTAGGACTAGTAATGTATGACAGAATTTTCATGGTGAAATAAGTTCCCTAGTTTGCTGAGTTTTTATTTTGTCAAATGCTTTTCCTACATTTATTGATATAATCATATGGTTTTGCACCTTTATTCTTTTAATGTGACAGTTTACGTGGATTTACTTTTTTTAATGTTAACCCAACATTACCTTTTGGAAAAATACTCATTTGGCCATGATGTAGTACCTTTTATATATTGCTGGATTTGATATGCTAATATTTTGTTGAGGATTTTTGTGTCTGTGTTCATGAGCGATACTAGTTTGTAATTTTACTTTATTGTAATAGCTTAATCAGGTTTTGGTATCACATGGTAACATAAAATGAGTTGAGAAGAGGTCACTCCTCTTCTATTTACTGAAAGCTTGTCTAAAATTAGTAGTATCGCTTCCTTAAATATGATAAAATATACCAGTGAAGCTATCTGATCAGTTTTCTTTGTGGGGATGTTTTGATTATGAATTTAATTTCTTTAATAGATATGAGGCTATTCATATATTTCCTGTTTCTTCTTGAGTCAGTTTTAACCAGTTATATTTTCCAAGCAATGTGTGCATTTCATTTCATCTTAGTTATTGTATAGGGTGGCATAAAGTTGTTTATGAGATAGCCTTAATATTCTTTTACTATCTGTAGCATCTATAATGATATCCCCTCTCTGATTCTTGATATTCATAAATTTTCCCTTTTTCTTAGTTTGTCTTGGATTAGGAGTTTATCAATTTTATTAATATTTTCAAAGGGCTGACTTTTATGTTTCTTTTGTATTTTTATTGTTATCTATTTCATGGATTTCTACTCTTTATTGTTTCCTTCTTTCTACTTGCTTTATATCTAGTGTGTTCTTATTTTTCTAGCTTAATAAAATGGAATATTATGTCATTGACTTTCTTTTTTTTGGCCATGCTGTGCAGCATGTGGGATCTTAGTTCCTCGACTAGGGATTGAACCTGTGCCGCCTGCATTGGGAGCATGGAATCTTAACCACTGGACCACCAGGGAAGTTCCATTATGTCATTGACTTTAAACTTTTCTTCTTTTCTAGTAAAAGCATTTAAGCACTTGCCTTCTGTATCCCTCAAATCTTAATAGGTTGTATTTTCGTGATCATTCATTTCAAAATGCTATTAGTTTCTCTTGTGATTTTTTTTGACCCATGAGTTACTTAGAAGTATGTTATAAAACTTCCAAATACTTTAGATTTTTCTAGATATCTTGTTTTTTATTTTCAATTTAACTCCATTGTGGTTACATACTCTACAAGTGTTTATTCTTTTGAAATATATTAAAATTTATTTTATGACTCAACATGATTTATCTTGGTCAATATTCCATGTGCACTTTTAAATATTCATATTCTGCTATTGAGTATAATGTTCTGTACATGTCAATTAAATCAAATTGACAAGTAGTGTTGTTCAGATCTTATGTAGCCTACTAAATTTTTTTCATTTTTTTCCTATCAGTTGATAATGAGATGTTAAAATCTCCAAATATGATTGTGCATTTCTTTACTTCCTTCTTTACCCTTATGAGTTTTGCTGTGTGTATTTGGAAACTATTTTGGATACAAATATATTTGGGGCTGTTAGGGATGTTTCATGATTTGCCCCTTTAATCATGATAAAATATTTTAATCATGATGAAATATATCTTTTTATCTCTGGTTCTACTCGTTTTCTTAACATCTACTTTATTTGACATTATATAATCACTCTAGCCTTCCATGTGTACTGTTTGCTTGGCTTATCACCTTCCATCCTCTATGTCAACCTATTTATTCTTTTACATTTAAAGTATGACTCCTTAGCATTGACATATATACACTACCAAATGTAAAATAGGTAGCTTGTGGGAAGCAACTGCATAGCACAGGGAGATCAGTTTGGTGCTTTGTGACCACCTAGAGGGGTGGGATAGGGAAGGTGGGAGGGAAACGCAAGAGGGAGGGGATGTGGGGATATGTGTATACATGTAGCTGATTCACCTTGTTATACAACAGAAACTAACGCAACACTGTAAAGCAATTATGCTCCAATAGACATGTTAAAAAGAATAAAAATAAAGTGTGACTCTTGTAAACAACATATGGCTTGGGATTTGCATTTTTCTCTAGCCTGACAATCTCCCTTCCATTTGATTTGAGTGTTTAATTCACTTTAATTAATTAATTTTAACATCTTTATTGGAGTATAATTGCTTTACAATGGTGTGTTAGTTTCTGCTTTATAACAAAGTGAACCAGTTATACATATACATATGTTCCCATATCTCTTCCCTCTTGCATCTCCCTCCCTCCCAACCTCCCTATCCCACCCCTCTAGGTGGTCAAAAACCACCGAGCTGATCTCCCTGTGCCATGCAGCTGCTTCCCACTAGCTATCTATTTTACGTTTGGTAGTGTATATATGTTCATGCCACTCTGTCACTTTGTCACAGCTTACCCTTCCCCCTCCCCATATCCTCAAGTCCATTCTCTAGTAGGTCTGTGTCTTTATTCCCATCTTACCCCTAGGTTCTTCATGACCTTTTTCTTTTTTCTTCTTAGATTCCATATATATGTGTTAGCATACGGTATTTGTTTTTCTTTTTCTGACTTACTTCACTCTGTATGACAGACTCTAGGTCCATCCACCTCACTACAAATAACTCAATTTCGTTTCTTTTTATGGCTGAGTAATATTCCATTGTATATATGTGCCACATCTTCTTTATCCATTCGTCTGTTGATGGACACTTAGGTTGCTTCCATGTCCTGGCTATTGTAAATAGAGCTGCAATGAACATTTTGGTACATGACTCTTTTTGAATTATGGTTTTCTCAGGGTATATGCCCAGTAGTGGGATTAGGATTGCTGGGTTGTATGGTAATTCTATTTTTAGTTTTTTAAGGAACCTCCATACTGTTCTCCATAGTGGCTGTATCAATTTGCATTTCCACCATCAGTGCAAGAGTGTTCCCTTTTCTCCACATCCTCTCCAGCATTTATTGATTTCTAGATTTTTTGATTATGGCCATTCTGACTGGTGTGAGATGATATCTCATTGTAGTTTTGATTTGCATTTCTCTAATGATTAATGATGTTGAGCATTCTTTCATGTGTTTGTTGGCAATCTGTATATCTTCTTTGGAGAAATGTCTATTTAGATCTTCTGCCCATTTTTGGATTGGGTTGTTTGTTTTTTTGTTATTGAGCTGCATGAGCTGCTTGTAAATTTTGGAGATTAATCTTTTGTCAGTTGCTTCATTTGCAAATATTTTCTCCCATTCTGAGGGTTGTCTTTTGGTCTTGTTTATGGTTTCCTTTGCTGTGCAACAGCTTTGAAGTTTCATTAGGTCCCATTTGTTTATTTTTGTTTTTATTTCCATTTCTCTAGGAGGTGGGTCAAAAAGGATCTTGCTGTGATTTTATGTCATAGAGTGTTCTGCCTATGTTTTCCTCTAAGAGTTTGATAGTGTCTGACCTTACATTTAGGTCTTTAATCCATTCTGAGTTTATTTTTTGAGTTTATTTTTGTGTATGGTATTAGGGAGTGTTCTAATTTCATACTTTTACATGTACCTGTCCAGTTTTCCCAGCACCACTTATTGAAGATGCTGTATTTTCTCCACTGTATATTCTTGCATCCTTTATCAAAGATAAGGTGTCCATATGTGCGTTGGTTTATCTCTGGGCTTTCTATCCTGTTCCATTGATCTATATTTCTGTTTTTGTGCCAGTACCATACTGTCTTGATTACTGTAGCTTTGTAGTATAGTCTGATTTAATTTATTATTGAAACTATTGGATTTAGGTCTAACATTTTTCTTTTCTTTTTTTCCTTCCTGCTAATCATATCTATTCTTTGTTCCTGTTTCTCCTTTTCTACTTTTATCGGGAGGGGAAAGGGAGAATAATAATTTTTTTTCAATTTTTTAAAAATTCCTCTAATATTTTATTAGCTATACCTTTTTGCATTTCCTTTAGTGATTTCTGTAGGGATTATAATATGCTTTCCTAACGTATTAAAGTCTTATTATATAATACTAACATTGTGTGATTTTATGTAGACTGTAAGAACTTTTATACTGTATAGGTATATTCTCCGTTCTTTTTGATATTATTGTCATATACATTACAGCTAAGTGCATTATAAATCCCATGCTTTAAACATTCATATATCTTTTAATGACATTAAGAGAAGAATAAGAACATAGAGAGTTTTATATTTATTCACATATGTAGTATTTCTGATGCTCTTCATTTCTTAGATCCATATTTCCATCTAATATCATTTTCTTTCAACCCAAAAGTGCAGGTCTGCTAACAACAAATTTTCCCTGTTTTTGTTTATCTGAAAATGTTGTTTCTCCCTCCTTTATTTGAAGGATATTTTCATGCGATGCAGAATTCTAGGATGACACTTTGGGTTTGTTTTGTTTTGTTTTTTCCTTTTAGCACTTTAAGGATATTGTTCTATCTTCTAGCTTTCATTGTTCTTATGAGAAGTTAACTGTTAAAATCATTATTTTTTATGTAATTGACATTTCATCTGGTTGTTTGCAAGGTTGTCTTTATCTTTGGTTTTCAACAGTTTGACTGTGATCTGTGGGTCAAACTTTTTCATCAAATTTGGAAATATTCTGACATTGTTTCTTTAACATATATTTTTTCAAATATTTTTTCTACCCCATTCTCAGTCTCTTCTCCTTCTGCAACTTCAGTTATGTTTGTTAGGCAGTTTAATATTGTCTCTAAAATCTCTGGGACTCATCATTTTTCTTCAATCTTTTTTTCCCTATGTTCTTCAAATTGGTTCATTTTTGTTGATTCTTCCATTAATTTCACTTATTCTTTAACCTCTCATCTCCATTTTCCAATTTTTATTTCAGTCACTTTAATTTCCAGCCAGAGAGTTTCTGTCTCTTTCTGCTGAGACTGCCTGTCTTTTCATTCATTTAAACCATGTTCTCCTTTATGTCCATCAATATATTTATAATAGCTGGTTTAAATAAAGTCTTTTATCTGCTAGGTACAACATTTGGGGCATCTTTTGGCTGATTTTAATTGATATTTTTCTTAACTATGGATCACATATTTTTTCTTTTTGTGTCTGACAATTTATATTGTACTCTGGGTATTATGGATGATACATTTAGAGATGCGGATTTTATTATCATTCTCTAAAGAATGTTGATTTTTGCTCTTCTCGGCAATTCAATCACCTCCTATTCACCTTGAACTTGGATAGGTTTGGTTATATACTTTGTAAGGACAGTTCTCTGGAAAGCCTGAAGTGCTTCCCAAGCCCCTCTAAATTGGTAAGAATCAATCTCCAAACTTTTTTGTCCCTGTGCATTTTCCTATAGCTTGATTTTAGGCTTTGTTAGAGCTTTACAGTAAGCCTTTATCCAGGATATGGACTTTCTAGTGTCTCAGGGGACATTAACAGTATCTTCCATTCTGGGCCAGAACTCCAGTTTCTCTCAGCATTGCCCAATTTGTATTATTTCTGTATTTATATTCTGCTTTCATCATTGTAGCAGCCAATGTTTGTTAAGTCTTGCAGTGAAAAGGAAAACAGGCAATAGAGAAAATCTGTAAAGCTAAAAGTTGACTTTTTGAAAATGTAAATAAAATCAATAAGCCTTTTCAAGATGATCAACCTATTATTGAGAGGAAAACAAATTATCAGTATCAGGAATGAAAAAGAAGATATCACCATAGATTCTAACAATATTTTTAAAGTGATTAAAGAATATTATGAATAATTTTTGTAAGCACATTTGATAACTTAAATGATATAAATTCCTTGAAATTGATGATATACCAAAATTGATACCAAAAAAGTAGAGAATCTGAATAGCCCTCTGTTAAACAAATTTAATTTTTAATTAAGAAATGTCCCATGAATAAAACTACAATCACAATCCCATAAGACTTCACTCATGAATTCTACCAAACACCTAAAGAAGAAATATCAGTCTTACACAAATTCTTTCAAAGACTAGAGCAGGGTTTTTCAGCCTTGGTACTCTTGACATTTTGGACCAGATAATAGCTTGGGGTGAGGTTGTGGGGTGATGGTGGTCTGTCCCGTACATTGCAGGATGTTTAGCAACATCCCTCTCTTTTACCCATTAGCAACCCCCACAACTGTGACAATCAAAAACCCTCCAGACATTGCTAAATGTCCCCTGTGTGGCAAAATCCTCTTCTTCTACCCCACTTGAGAACCATTGGACTAGAGGAAGAAAGAACTTTTCCCAACTCCTTTTATGATACCTAAACCAGGTAAAAGCATGAGAAGAAAAGAAATGACAGACTAATCTTCCTCATGAACATAAATGCAAAACAAAAAAAGTTCCTTAACAAAATATTAGCAAATTAAGTCCTGGAATATATAAATATATATATAATCCAGCTTGACTAAATAGAGTTTATCCCAGGAATGCAGAGTTGGCTTAACATTTGAAGATCAATCAATGTGCTTTGCCATATTAACATAGTAAGGAAGAAAAACACCTTTTCAAACAGATGCAAAAAACTCTTCCAATGCTCATTTTTTAAAAATGACTTCTTATCAAGCTAGAAATCAGATAGAGCATATAGATAAAGATACATCTCTTTAGTGATGAACACTTAGGAATAAGGTAAGGATGTCCACTCTTACCAATTCTATTCAGCATTGTACTAGAAGTCCTAGCTGATGTGATTGGGCATGAAAAATATTAGAAATACATAAGTAAAACTGTCTTTATTGTTAAATAATATGATTGTCTACATAGAAAAATCCTAAGGAATCTACCCCAAAACTGCTAGAATTATTAAGTCAATTTAACACAACCACAGAGTTCAAGTTCAATGTATAAAAATCAAATTTATTTTCATATGATAGCTATATATTAGCTATTTATCAATGGAACAGAATAGAGTCCAGAAATAGACCCACACAGTCATATGTTTGACTGCGTTTTGACAAAGGTATGAAGCATTCTGTGGAAAAAGGAAAGTCTTTTAAATAAATAATGCTGGATATACTGCATATAGATATGAAAAAAATTAACCTTGAACCCAGCCTAACATCATACCCCAAATTTATTTGATCATGGGGTTGGAGCTTGATCCACAGAGGAGGGCAGCTTGGCACTGAATGTCAGAGCTTGTGCAGGGTGGGGAGTGCTTTCATCCTGGTGATTGTATTGGTGTAGGGTGTTGGAGCTTGAACAAAATGAGGATGGTATCCATGTGGAGGTCAGCCATGCATGGGGTCTTGAGAGCCTGAGATAGGAGGGCTCTCTCACAGCAGAGGTAGCCCACTCAGAGCTTAGTGGGGAGAGTGCCTATACAGAGGTGTGTTGGCAGAAACACCCGGAGCGATGTGGTGGTGACTGACAACGGAGGGAGGGGAAGGGATCATGGCAGTGGTGATGGAATACAGTTTTCATACAAAATGAGTAAGTAATTGTATTAAGGAAAATGGTAGCCAAGTTTTTTCACTGTTACAGAATGGAGTTACATATACGGAAAGGTAGAAAACTAAAATGAACTCTGTTGGTTTGGAATTGAAGACATTAGTGTAAACTCATGATTTTCAATATATTTCTAGATATATAAATAAACATATGTGTATATACATACATACATGCATATAGTCTCTTGCTCTATGAGAACTTAGGAACAGTGATAATCCAATTCCGTTAGCTCTTTTTTTTTTTTTTTTTTTTTAACTAAAAGATACTAGATCTCCTTGAAGAAATGGCTGATTCCATGACTGAGCCAGAAACTGGATGATATAGCAATTGTTTAGACATGGCATGACTAGCACCCAAATTTGGCCACTGGAAAAAGGAAGGAAAGATTTAATACATGTTTCCCCATCCTAGATTTTATAGTCTTCTAAATCGAGGACATGTTCCCCTTCATTTTTTGTTAAGTGACTCATGCCAAAATTTGAGTAATTTGTATTGATTTTTCTCTCTTGTACTTTTATTCTCTTAAAAGTCTACCTTTCCTTCCCTAACACCCCTTTCCTTCCTGCTGCCCCCAGGATTTCCTAAAGGTGCCTTTCCAAACACCTATTTCATAGAAAATAAACTCTTTTCATCCTCAACCTTTTCACACACAAAAAATATTTTCATGCTTGGCCATAAGTTAGTGATTTTCAGCACTGACTGGACATTGGGATTACCTGTGGAGCTTTAAAAAAAAAGGACAAGAGAGGGTGAGAGAGGGAGGCACATAATGCAGCTCACTCCAGATGGATTCATTCCATTTCTAAGAATGGGTAGGACAGCCCATCGCTCTTTTAAAAATTTTCCCACGTAATTTTAATGTATAGCAGGCTGTGAATCACTGCCTAAATTTGGCATCTTTTCTGAGAATGCTACTATCCAGGCCATTCTTTCTGTCACATTTGGCAAACAACAGAGACAGTAGTGCCAGCATTTCCTGTTCTCCTCATTCCAACATCTCAAACTTTTAACTAGTTTACTCTCTAGTGAACCTCCTTGTTTATGTGAATCTCAGGATATCTGGCCTTACAGTCCATCCTTCCTTTTCTTTGTTTTCCATTGTGATCTCACTAGGAATTTGACATCCACTCAGTCACTTCCTCCCCCACGTCTCCTAACCCCATTCTGTGAGATTCCAGTATTCACGTGGTTGATCTCTCCGTTGCCATAGCTAAAGAGATTTGTCTTCCGTGGTTCACTCGTTTTCTTTAGCCGTATTGTCCCTGGCCCCATCCGGAGCTTGCTTTCCCCTGCTGTGGTTCCATCTCAGAAATCGCTGACTGGTACCCCCTTTATAGTTCACCTCTTTCACTTGGGTCCGTTCATGTTCTCATTTCTCATATAGACTATACCAAGTGTTTTGTTTGTTTTTCTTGTTTTGTTTTATCTTAAAGAGACATCTAAATCCTTCATTTCTCCCCTTTTTTTTTTCCAGTCTTTCAGGCCCCTCTTTGTCTCACTTTCTTCCCCATGTACATTCTGGACCAAATGGTTGACCTAAACTATTCCCTTATTAGCATACAAGTTTCCCTTGACCTCTAGTCTGCCACACCCTATACAAAAAATCCTAACCCTGGATCAAGCTCTCAGGCTGCTTTCTCTGCTTTTACATCTGTGCACCTGAGCCCAGATACAAATTTATGATTTCTAATTCTGTTATAGCCCTAAACGTTGCAGGACAGTCTTGTTTTTGTTCTTGGTCATTTTTACCTTGAATTCCCTAAATACCTTCTCTAAATCATCACTTTTCTCAATACCCATTTCTTTCACCTACAGGAATGAATTTACCTCCTCCTTCACCAATGAAATTGAAAGTAAAGCACATGCTTTCTCAAGTCAGTCAACCAACAAGCAAAAAACTGCAGGGTTATTGATCCAATTGCTCTCTTGAAATGTCTTTCCGGATGCTTCATAGGCACCTCAAGCTACATTTAATCCCCCCACCACCACCTTCTCTATATTGCTTATCCACCCAAATTCTGCCACTCATTCTCACTCACTCCTGTCCCTCACTTTTCACATTCAAACACGTATCAAATTCTGCCAATTTTAAATCCTAAGTGTATTTTAAAAGTTGTCTCCTTCCCATTCCTACCACTGCTTCTCTATTTAGACCCTCATCATCTCTCATCACAGCTATTTCAGCAGCCTTCCCACTCATCCAATCCATTCTCTAAATTGTGCCAGGGCAATTCTTCATAAATTCAAGTTGTATCATGTCATTTTTCTCCTTAGAGCCCTTCAATGACTTTGCTTTGCCGACAAAATAAAGTTCAAGCCCCTTGACATGGAAAACCAAACCTTTTATGTTCTGACCCAGCCCATCTGTCTTGCTTCACCTCACACTTATCCCCACCCAATACCCCAAACTCAATGCTATAACAGTTAACAGTATACCAAATGATTTAACTTGCCCAAAATATATGCTGAAGTTTTACTAATTAGTATAGTTGCTAATACTGTTCTCTTCTGCCTTCCATCCTACTATCCTTCCTTATCCCCTGCTTATCCACCAAGACTTAGTTTGAAAGCTTCAGGAATTTCCCTTCAGTTATTCAAATACAGTTAGATGCCCTGCCTTTGTGCTCCCTTAAACACCACACATATTCCTGAGTCATAACTTGTATCATATCATATTAAAAAAAATCTGTTTCCATGTCTGTCTCCGCCATTAAAATCACTTGGAGAGCGGGAACCAGGTCTTGCTGGTTTGTATACCTAGCACCTAGCATATAACAAGTCCTCAGTAAATATTTCTTTTCCCTATTGCCCACCCCAGCCCCTTCATACATATGAGTATGTCCTCAATAAATATCTAAGGAATATATAAATGAATGATTGATTTGGCAATTTATTGAACAAGAATAAGGAAAGCAGAATTTGAGACAGCTGAAGTTTTTCATCTGAGTAGCAGGGAGGATGGTGATACATTAAATGAGAATGGAAACAGATAAAGGAACAGGTTTCAAGATAAAGATTATTCATTGCTTTAGCGTGAGTTGGTTTTGGGAGGTAGGACAAGGCATCTCTTCACAGCTTTTCAACAGATAGTTGAAGAGGTCAGCAGTTTTGGAGAACATTGTGGGCTAGATGAATCTATTTAGAAATCATAATTGAAGATACAGTGGTGTGACAGGGATCACTAAGAAAGTGCTAAGGGAGGAAGAGAAGAAGGACAAGGGCAGAATCATCAGGAATATCTGCATTTAGGGGAAGGGAAGTACAAGAGCTCCCAATAAAAGAATATGAGCAGCAGCCTCCTAAAACTAGAAAATCAATCAAGATATATGTCATGAACTCCAAGGGAAATAAGTTTTAAGGAAGGAGTCAGTTGCTGTGAAGTAGTCTTATAACAAGCAAGATGGTTGAAAGAGAATACGCCACTAGATTTGTTCTTTAAAAAATAGTTTTAGTAGGCATATCTGTTAAAATTATTGTTTTCTAGAAGTTTGGCAAAGAAGGGAAGGAGAGAAGATGGTAACATAAAGGAGATGGTGAAATTTTTTGTTTTGTAATTATGAAAGTGCATCCTATTGGAAGAAATTTAAACATTCAGAAGTATATAAATTAAATTATAAAAATTGTTCCCTCAGTAACTCTGTTCTACTTTTCTGATTTGTTATTTATCCATCCAGAACTTAAAAAATATTTTTTGTATATTTTTGTTTTTACAAAAATGAGATCATATTATATATTCTATTATTGCAAATTGCCCTTTTTTTACTTAATAGTATGTCATGAAGTTTATTCACAGTAGTATAGAGAACTACCTCATTCTTTTTTTCTCTGTTTTCATTTATTTTATTTATTTATTTTATAAATGATGATAGTAGGATTTTATTTATTTATTTTTAATGTATTTATTTATTTATTTTGGCTGCATTGGGTCTTCGTTGCTCCGCACCAGCTTTCTCTAGTTGTGGCAAGTGGGGGATCCTCTTCGTTGCAGTGCATGGGCTTTTCATTGCGGTTGCTTCTCTTGTTGCGGAGCACAGGCTCTAGGCACCCGGGCTTCAGTAGTTGTGGCACGTGGGCTCAGTAGTTGTGGCTCATGGGCTCTAGAGTGCAGGCTCAGTAGTTGTGGAGCATGGGCTTAGTTGCTCCATGGCATGTGGGATCTTCCCTGACCAGGGTTCAAACCCATGTCCCCTGCATTGGCAGGTGGATTCTTAACCACTGCACCACCAGGGAAGTCCCTATTTATTTTTTTAAATTAAGGTATAGTTTATTTACAATACTGTATTAGTTTCAGGTGTATGAGACAGTGATTCAGAAGTTTTATAGATTATGTTCCATTTATAGTTATTATAAAACAGACTATATTCCCTGTGTTGTACAATATATACTTGTAGCTTACTTATTTTATACATAGTAATTTGTACCTCTTAATCCCGTACCCCTATCCTGCCCCTCTCCTCTTCCCTCTCCTCACTGGTAACCACTAGTTGTTCTCTCTATCTGTGAATCTGTTTCTATTTTGTTATAGTCATTCATTTGTTTTAATTTTTAGGTTCCACATATAAGTGATAGCATATAGCATTTGTCTTTCCCTGTCTGACTTATTTCACTGAGCATAATACCCTCCAGGTACATCCATGTTGTTGTAAATAGCAAAATTTCATTCTTTTTTTATGACTGAGTAGTGTTCCGTTGTATATATATACCACATCTTCTTTATCCATTCATCTGTTGATGGACACTTAGGTTGCTTCTATAGCTTGGCTACTGTAAATAATGCTGCTATGACCAATGGGGTGCATGCATCTTTTCAAATTAGTGTTTTCGTTTTCTTCAGATGTATACCCAAGAGTGAAATTGCTAGATCATATGTTGGTTCTATTTTTAGCTTTTTGAGGAGTCTCTATATTGTTTTTCATAGAGGCTGCACCAATTTACATTCCCACCAGCAGTATACAAGGGTTCCCTTTTCTTCACATCCTTGCCGACATTTGTTGTTTGTTGTCTTTTTGGTGATAGCCATTCTGACAGGTATGAGGTGATATCTCATCGTAGTTTTGACTTGCATTCCTCTGATGATTAGCGATGTCTTTTCATGTGCCTGTTGACCATCTGTATATCTTCTTTGGAAAAATGTCTATTCAGATCTTCTGCCCATTTTTTAAATTGGGTTGTTTGGGTTTTTTGATGTTAAGTTGTATGAGCTGTTTATATATTTTGATTGTTAACCCCTTATCAGTCATGTCATTTGCAAATATTTCCTCCCATTCAGTGGGTTGTCTTTTCATTTTTTCAGTGGTTTCCTTTGTTGTGCAAAAGCTTTTAAGTTTAATTAGGTCCCATTCATTTATTCTTGCTTTTATTTCCTTTGCCTTTAGAAACAGATCCAAAACAAATATTGCTATGATTTATGTCAAAAGAGTGTTCTGCCTATGTTTTCTTCTAGGAGTTTTATGGCTTCCAGTCTTACATTTAGGTCTTCAATCCATTTTGCGTTTATTTTTGTATGTAGTGTGAGAAAATTTTCTAATTCCACTGTTGTTTATGTAATTCTATAGGGTAACTTCTTAAAAGTGAAATTGTAGGAGGTTAGGTGCACTTTTATTTTGTAGTGACAAATCACTCACAGAAGAGTTATCCCAATTTGCAGTTTCCCTAGTACTATACTAAAATCCTCCTGTCCCAACACTCTCACTGACACTGAGTATTATTATACTTTTCCACTTAAGGGATAGTTTTGGGATTTAGATTTAGGTTTTGATTTTTAATGGAAAGTCTGGTCTTATTTGTAATCCTAGGAGAGAATTCATTTGAGAGGAGGAGTTTTTAAGTTATAAGAAAAGGAGATGATTGGCAGGCCATAGTCACAGAGGGAAGGGGCCAAAATGGTATCAAGAGTATGAGTAAAAGGTGTGATTTCCTTCTGAGATGTTAATAGAAGAATAGTAGATGGGTAAAGTTGGAAATAAATGCAAATGAAAGAAGAAATTTTTTTATATAGTCATCTTTATTTCAGGGAAATTAGAACCCAGGTTCCCAGGATGGGATTTGGAATAAAGGTACAGACAAGCTTCTGTGTAAAATGGAAGGAACTATTCAGTATTGGGAGTGATCAACATTGGCTAGTATTGGGAGCTTGGCTGACCTGAGAATGTATGATTTTGGGAAACCCAGTAGTCTTGGTCACATTAACTTTTCTGTAAGAACAAGTAGAGATGTCGTTGTTGGATTTGCCAGGGTTTGGGACTTCTGGGTTGAGGTAAACTTATCTTTCATTAGCAGTAATACAGTTTTATTCTCTGTATTTTCCTGTCCCATGAGTAGAAGTTACATTAGCTAAGATATGCCTCCACTGGTAGGTCCACAAGGGAAAGTGATCCTTGGGTTCTGGTAAAAAAAATTTTAAGTGTATAAATTTAATACACTGCTTTATTCCCCTGTAAAGCCATACTGCTAATAGTTTGTTTCTTTTCACCACTCTGAACATAAAACCATTTAATGTATTGGTTTTTATTAATAAATTATGATGTGAGCAAACATTACTAAAAATTCTGATCCACACAAAAGGAGCCCAGTGACTTTGATGGGTTTATGTGATTTCAATCCTGGTCAAGGGCCACCTAGCATTCATAATGGATCCAGTAATATTCCATCAACCTATTCTTGTCTAGAGATTGCCTCTGCTGCTGGGGAGTTTAAATATCCTAGTTTTTAGAATGTTACTTTTTGAATAAATTATTTTTCTTCATTTTAATTTTCACCTTGTTTATGGTCATGGGGAAGACAAAACTGAAGTATCATGAGTCTATGGTGAACTTAAATTAGAAGGAAGGGGCTGGTAGAATAGTAAGGGACACACATCATCATAACATTTCTCTCTAAAAAATAAAATGTTATAAGAGGAATTGTGCTAATGGTGGGAACATAGTTCATTGGAGAGAAAAACATATGCACATGTGTTTATTTTCATTAAAATTTCTTTTACTCCATATTTGCCTTGTTGACTTTATAATGAAATTATGTGAGGACAGAGACCAATTCTCCCACAAGCACTATAGTACTATTCCTCACATACCCTGAGTACATAATAAATACTATAACAATTGAAAATGAGAAACACAAATACATTTTGAAGCAAATTGGTGATATTTTCATCCCTCATTCATTTTTAGTACTCGGAAACATTTTAGTTATGCAAGTCTTCTTTTAGCATACTTTTTATTTTTACAGATACTCTGGTTCTTAGTCATACTCTATGGCTTTATTAGCAGTTTTAGGGTCTGAGTCTCATTTCCCCAACCCCAAATATAAACTTTTTGAGGATAAAAACCATTTCTTCTCCAAAATTGTTTTGGCAGAACACAAAATAGACCTTCAGTAAATTATTTAAATTATACATCAATAAAAGATAAGAAAAAGAAAGTTTCTATTGCCATGAATTGCATTTCAATTCATACTGAATGTATATGCCTTTGTGTGATCTATACCCCCTGCTGTGCTGCCTACAGCTCATAAATGTTTATTCTTTTCAGTTTATTGAAGTCAAAATGTGATGTCTGGACGCTTGGAACATCATCATCCAGCAAAAAGTACCAAGACTTCACTAATAATGGAGAGAATAGAAGGGAGAAGAAGACAGTTGGGTTTCAGTCACATATGGAAGGTGATGCCCTGTGGACAGGTCAAAAGAAAGATGCATATCAGCCCCAAAGAGGTAAGCTCAGCATCTGTAGTAGCAAAACAGGAAGCTCTTGGGGGCAGTTGGTTGCTGATGGCTGCTAGCCATGAGCTCCAGATGATTTCCTATAACCCTGAACAAGAGTTAAATGTGTTACAGACTGACATGGGCCTGCAAGGCCAAAGGTAGCACGTCACCTAGATCAGTGAATTGCATCAACATTTCTCTTAGAACACTCATATGAGAAACTGTCTAATGTGTCCCTCTTTTTGCAAACAGCAAACTGCAAGAATTATTAAGCAGTAAATGTGGTCATAGACATAAAATAATGCTTAAAGCAAATAAAGAGGACAAGAAACTGAACATAAATCTTTGCTGGGAAAGTAAACTCTAATAACTACAGTTAATCCTCGATTAACTGGAAATAAAAGGAGGGTGGAGGAGAGGTCATTGCGTCTAAAACAGAATCTCATACGTCTTAAGCCTATATTGCCTAGCAGTCTTTGAAGTGCCAATAATCCTTCCTATTTTATATATCGTAGATATTTTAAAAGAAATCAATTATAAATAACTATGTGAAAGGTTGAGTGAGGCAGTCAAATTTAATTGCATTTCTCAGTTGTTTCTGGAGTGACTTTTGGCTTAAATCTCTCCTGGAATCGTTAAAGGAGGGACTCTGGGACAGAATGGAACAAGTCTGAGCTTCATCAGTCAGAAATGATGTACAGAAAACAAAGGGCACAAAAGGTCTCAGAGCCCCCTTCTGCTCACGCCTCTTTCCCAGACATCTTTTGTTCCTGCTCACAACCATTTACCCTGATTTCCTCCTTGTTTACCTCTTATTTTACTGGGCTAGCTAGCACTGCCCACTGCTAGTGGTAATCAACCAACTTTTCATAATCTCTCTAACCACGTTCACATTTATTTATTTGAGAATTGAGCAGTGCTTTATGAGATCTTACAGGTATACTACTCTCTACCTTTCCTCATGAGCTGCCAACTTTGTCATGTTTTTTGGTTTTAATTATGATTAATCTAGAAATCGCTTAGTCCTCTCCCAGATAACTGAGAGATGATAATTAGTCCAAGCTTCAGAAGGGAGACTATCCACAATTTGAAACAAAAGCAAAGGTACATTTTTGTTTGACATAGGGCAAAAGTTCTGCAGACCTCTGTTGTTTTAGGACAACTTAGAACAACTTCTGTCTTTTTAGACTTTGCTAACAGAAACAAAACTGAAATTGAGGAGACTTGGTATCTGAGATGGCATCTTCTCTACTTTCTCTATTAATAGTCCTTCAGAGATGGGAAACTCTTACTTTTGGCTCCCTCTATTCTTAGTCATTGCACTTTGGAGAGTGGAGAACCAGTCAGAATTGGTGTGGTAGTTATACTGCAAGGCTCAACATAGTCTTCTATTAACTTGACAATAAATTTGTATTGTGTGTCAGCAGTAAAATAAAATAGCAAAATGAGAAAAATACAGTGTGATAGCAAAGGGACAAATAACTTGTGTTATTGGTTGAGACCGCAGCAACATTAGAAAACTGCAATTGAAAAGGCACTTTGAGAAAGGTATCATCAGGCCAGCCCTGGCCATGGTGGAGGTTAATCTCTCCCAGGCCCAGCTACAGAAGCCAGAAGTCTAGAAAGGGCTTTTGTCCAAAAAAAAAAAGTCAATTTCTAATTTGAAACAATATCATTTTTGACTAACAGGGGTTCAGAACCCATTACTTTTTGCTGTGTAGTCTGCTGACATTTCAGCACTTTCTGTTGTGCACAATGAGTCCTAATAGTCATTTTATAATGTTACTATACCAATCAATTTAACCAACAGAAAGCTGTTATAATTCTGCAGTTTTCAAGAACAGTTTTCACTCATGGTTTTATTTTTTTTCATTAGTTTTTTTTTTTTCCTTCTCTTTTTTTGGGGGGTGGGGAGGGTTGTAGCATTATAGTGAGAAAAATGGAAAATTTTTCATCTTTTTAAAAGGGTTTTGTTTCAAGGTATTCACAGCAACTATTAACTTTTTCTTCTACTAATAAGAAATGCTATCTTGTATTTTTCTCTTCTTTTATTCTAATATGGAGCCATTAGCAAAATTATGGTATACCTGATCATTGAGGAGCTAAAACTGCCCCTTTGAGCCATTCTGCCCATTGCAGAGCTGGTGGTATACACAGATCACAGTACAGGGCAAAGTTATTGCATTGGCATTTTTTGTGGGAGACCAACTTTCCAAGGTGTGCTGTAGCAGGATTGGACCCCCTGTTTAGCATGAGTCAATGACCTGACACCAATTACCTAAGTTACACTGCTTGGTTTAGCATCTCCTTAATTGCTTTCCTCTCTTTAGTATGTCTAAGTTTTAAAATATGTTATTATTCTGTTTTATATCCTTTGTTACTTTTGTTGTCCTTTAATCATTAAGTACTACATAGGACATTTACTGAAGGACCATTAATCTTTATTATCAGTCTCTTTCTCCTTTACCTCTCCTATCCTCCTCACCATTCTGTCGACTTTATTAATACTAAACATGTAAAAAAAAAAAAAACAGACCTGATTCTTGTCTCAAGAAATAACCTTGTGATTGCAAAAATATCAGTACAGTACAGTATTGTCAGAATTATGCTTAAAATATAAATTGTTTTCCAGTCATAGATGCTTGGAATGTTCTGTCTTAGTTGCTTTTATTGAGCTCTGTGGAACAAGGAGACATTACTTAGGAAAATCCAAACTTGCGTCAAGAACTTTTAAGCCAAAGGCATAAATCTAAAAATACCCAATCTTCATTCTTCTTTTTTCCTCCCTACACAGCAGTATTTTTATTCTCTCCTAGCTTGCCTAGAACCTCCCCTTCCTGAACAATCACTGACTCTCTTTTATAAGAGCCCTCAAAGCTGGGAGAATATTTTTTCCTGTTATGCTGATGGGCTGGCAGAGGTTGTGAGGCCACTGAGCACGCATGTTCCAGAATTAATTAGGAAAATACTAACCCAATACTAAAAGCCCAATACTACATTTAGAGCTACCTCCTGTTTATTTCTCTGACATCGATCTCTGACTCCCCTTAACACTTTGAGAGGGTATGAGAGAGGCTGAACCTAGAGTAAGTTGGATTTACCGGATGGTATTGACCATGCCCTTCATTTTGTCTTTCGGGGTTTTATAGGTTATATAACATACAGCAGCTGTCACTGGTTGAGACTCCCTGAGAGACTCCCAAACACATTTTTCTTTTACTGGAAATGAAGGAATGATCTGAAGTGAGAAATAATCTCTGAAGCTCCTAGTTGTTCCTCTACGTGAGCCTGTGCTTGCAATGATGTGAGCGTTATTTGTAGCCCATGTTGGATTAATATTGCAGTCCTGATTAAAGAAATAAGCAAGTAGGAGTATCTAAAGTACAGAAACCATTTCCATCTTGCCTCTAAGGAACATTTATTTATGTTTCTTTTATTATTAGCATTAGCATTATCATTATATGTTTAATCATTAGAAAGGATACCACAATATATTACTTCTGGTTCCCAGTAGTCTGAGCTAAAAGATTTGTTAAAAATTGATACCTTTATCATTAAAACACAGCAGACAAGCATAGTACAGAGCTATGAATAAACCTAAACATGTAGATTAAATCGTCCTGCCCAGCCCACTCAAAAAAAAACTTCAAACGCAAGAGACTAAAATTCAGAGTTGAAGTTGCTATATATCGAATAGTAACTTGAACCAGAGGCTCTACATTTCCTATCCTCTGCAATACAAGTATCTCAAAATACTATATAATTTACCTGCTTATTATGTATGTTTTGTGTCTTCTCCCATGAGAATATAAGAACTCCTTATGTTCACTTTTGTTTCCCCATTTCCTTGAATGTTGCTTAACATGTGGTATTAATGTTTTTGTTTTGTAATGTATTTGTTTAATGAATTAATATATTACAGTTGACCCTTGAACAACTCAGGGTTGAACTACCGAGTCCACTGATATGCGGAGCTTTTTCAGTAGTAAATACTGCAGTTCTAAACAGTCCATGATTGATTGAATCCACGGATGTGGAGGAACCGCCTATACGGAGGGCCTACTCTAAGTTACACTCGCATTAACCCTCACGTTGTTCAAGGGTTGACTGTATAAATATTAATTTTTTTTTGTGTGTCCTTGCCCCATTTTCCCACAACAAGGATCTAATCAATTAGACCTTTTGACCTCAGTCCCTGCAATGATCTAGTGGCTTAAGAAGTGTATGTGCTGGTCCCTTCAAAGTCCTAATGCTGATTGATTGGTAATGTCAAAGTGAGTAGAGTGGGGTCTTAAAAACAGCACTGCTTGAGAGGCAAGAAAACTGTGGGGTTTTTTTCATTTTCTTTTATTCTAATTGAGGTTTAATTTATATACAATAAAATTGCACAGGACTTAATAGTACAGTTTAATAAGCCTTGACAATTGGATATACCTACATAATTAAGAAATAGTACATTTCCATTATTCATGAAAACTTCCTCATGTTCCTTTCCAGTCATTCCCCGTGAGGCCTCTCTCCTTGGTTTGCAGATGGCTGCCTTCTCAGTGTGTCCTCATTTGCCCTTTTTGCTGTGAATGTGCATTCTTGGTGTGTCTCCCTTTTCTTATAAGGACAAAGAGTCATGTTGGATTAGGGGCCACCCATATGACTTAATTTGACCTTAATTACCTCTTTAAAGGCCCTGTCTCCAAATACAGTCCCATTCTGAGCTGTACTGGGGGTTAGGACTTCTGCATATGAATTGCTGGGGGGGTGGAGGGTGACACCACAATTCAGTCCATAACAGTTACTCTCTTTCCAATCTTTTTATGCCTTTTATTTCTTCTTATTTCACTGTACTCTCTAGGACTTCTGTTACAATGTAGAATAAAATGGTAAAAGTGGACTTCATGCCTTGTTCCCACTGTCATAGGGAAGGCAGACAGTCTTTCACCATTAAGTATGATTTTAGCTGTAGGCTTTTTGTAAATGCCTTTTATCAGGTTAAGAAAGTTCCATCCTCATTTGCTGAGAGCCTTTGTCGTAATGAGTGTTAAATTTCATCAGATCTTTTCTTTCTGCACCTATTGAGATGATCATGTGTTTTCTTCCTTATTCTGTTAATTTGATGAATTACACTGATTGGGAGATATTGGTGTGTAATATCCTTTTTTGTAATGACCTTGTCAGGTTTGGTATCAGAGTTATACTAGTGTCATAAATGAGTCAGGAGCGTGTCAGCAAAAATGGCAGAGTAGGGACTTCCAGGGGCTTGTCCCTTGCCAGAAACACTGAAAAACCTGGCACATACTGTCAGAACCAACATTATCAGAGCTCTGAAAGATGGTGAAGGATTTATGGAAACCAAGCAAATTCTTAACCGGAAAAAAAGGCCACTGAAACATGATAGGAGAACTTAATAAAGTTTTAATTTATCCTTGCCCTGCCCCCTTCCACAGCATGGCAGCAGTCTTGTAGATGGCAGCCAAGTTCCAGGTGTGAGTACCTGGTCCCAGAGGAAGCAGACCTTGTTCTCAAGGAGTTGTGTTTGTCTGTTTCAACCTGTCTGTGGATTTCCCAAAAGACTGATACAAGGAGACTGCCTTTGTTTTTCCTACCTCTGGACTTTTTCAGGACAGAGAAGCAGTTACACGTAGGACATTCTTTGAAAACACTGAAAGCCAAATGAGCACTGCCGCCTGGGGTAAAAAATAACAGTTGAGACAAACAGTAGACAACCAAAAGGCAACAAACCTAGATGAAATGGAAATATTCCTAAAAATACACAAACTACCAAAACTGACTCAAGAAAAGTAGAACATCTGAATAGACCTATAACAAGTAAAGAGATTAAATCAGTAATCAAAAAACTCCCAACAAGGCAAGCCCAGGACCAGATGGCTTCACTGGTGAATTCTACCAAATATTAAAGAAGAATTAACACAAATTGTTTTCAAACTGTTCCCAAAAAATAGAAGAGGAAGGAACACTTACTCAATCATTAAAATGAGGCCAGCATTAGTCTGATACCAGAGCCAAAGACATCACAAGAAAACTACAGACCAAAATCCCTTGTGAATATAGATGAAAATATCCTCAACAAAATGATAACAAACTGAATGCAGCAACATATTAAAAGGATTATATATCATGACCAAATAGGATTTAGCCCAGGAATTCAAAGCTACTTCAACATATGAAAATCAATCGATACAATATACCATATTAATAAAAAGAAAAAATATGATCATCTTAACACAGAAAAAACATTTGACAAAATTCAACACTCCATGATAGAAACAATAATAAAATAGGAGTAGCGGGGACTTCTTCAACTAGATGAAGGGCATCTATGAAAAACCCATAGCTAAAGTCATTTTCAATTGTGAAAGACTGCAAGTTTTTCCTCTAAGATCAGGAACAAGCTAAGTATTCCCACGTTTGCCAATTCTATTCAACATTTTACTGGAAGTTCTAGACAGAAAAATTAGGCAAGAAAAAGAAATAAAACATATTCAAGTTGGAAAGGAAGAAGTTAAACTGCATTAGCAGATGACATGATTTTATATATAGAAAATCCTAGAGAATGCAGAAGAAAACCAAAAACTACTACAGCTAATTGCACAAAAACTCTTAGAGCTAATAAATGAATTTAGCAAAGTTTCAGCAAAGAATTTAACACAAAAATCCATTGTATTTCTATACACTAGTAATGAACTAATGAAAAAGAACAGGGAAACAATTCCATTTATAACAGCATCAAAACAATAAAATACCTAGCAGTAAATTTAACTGAGTGCAAGACTTGTACACTGAACAGTACAAAACATTGCTGCAACAAATTAAAGAAGACGTAAATGGAAAGACATCCCACGGTCATGGATTTGAAGACTTACTATTCTTAAGATGGCAGTACTCCGCAAGTTGGCCTACAGATTCAGTGCAATTCCTATCAAAATCCCAACAACACTTTTTTGCAGAAATGGAAAAGCTGATCCTAAAACTCATAAAGAATTGCAAGGGTTCCCAATAGCTAACACAGTCTTGAAAAAGAAGAACAGGGCTTCCCTGGTGGCGCAGTGGTTGGGAGTCCACCTGCCGATGCAGGGGACACGGGTTCGTGCCCGGTCCAGGAAGATCCCACATGCCGCGGAGCAGCTGGGCCTGTGAGCCATGGCCGCTGAGCCTGCGCATCCGGAGTCTGTGCTCTGCAACGGGAGAGGCCACAACAGTGAGAGGCCCATGTATCGCAAAAACAAAAAGAAGAACAAAGTTGGAGGATTCAAACTTCGTCACTTCAAAACTCACTACAAAGGTACAGTAATCAAAACAGTGTGGTACTGATATAAGGAGATAGCTAGAGATGGATAGATAGGTAGGTAGGTAGGTAGATAGATAGATAGATAGATAGTTGATACAATTGATTTTTGACAGGAGTGCTGTGACAATTCAATAGGGAAGGAATAGTCTTTTCAACAAGTGATGCTGGGACAACTGGCTATCCACATGTGAAAAAAATGAAGCTGGATCCTTCATTTGTATACCTCATACCATATATAAAAATTAACTCAAAGTGAATCAAAGACCTAAGTATAAGAGCTAAAACTATAAAGCTCTTCAGAGAACACATAGGTACAGATCTTCGGGACCTTGGATTAGGCAGTGGTTTCTTAGATTTGACACCAAAAACACAAGCAACCAAAAGAAAAAATAGATTAATTTGATTTCATGAAAATTAAAAATTTTTGTGCCAAAGAACACTATCAAGAGAATGAAAAGATAGTCCACGGAGTGGGTTAAAAATTTGAAAATCATGTATCTTACATGGGTCTGGTATCCAGAATATATAAAGAACTATTACAACTCAAAAACAAAAAGACAACCCATTTAAAAACTGGGCAAAGTACATTAAAAGACATTTCTCTGAAGAAGATGTACAAATGGCCAACAAGCATGAAATGATGTTCAACATCCCTAATTGTTAGGGAAATCCAATCAAATAAGATACCCACTTTAACACCCACTACGATTGTTATAATTTTTAAAATTTAAAATAAGTTAGAGAGGATGCAGAGAAAGCAGAACCCTCATACATTGCTGCTAGAACTTTAAAATTATGGAGCTATTGTGGAAAACACTTTGGTGATTCCTCAATACATTAAACAGTATTACCATATAACTCATCAATTCCACTCATAAGTTTATACCCAAAGTAATTGACAAAATGCTTTCAAGCAAATCTTGTACAGAAATGATCATAACAACTCTATTCATAATATCCAAAAGGTGGGAACAACAGAAATGTCCATGAACAGATGAATGTATAAACAAAATGCAATATATACATACAGTGGAATATAATTTAACCACAAGAAGGAATAAACTTCTGATATATGCTACAATGTGGATGAACCTTGAAAACATTTTGCGAAGTGAAAGTAGCCAGATACAAAAGGCCATGTTGATGGAATCATGTTGTATGATTTTACTTACATGAAATATCCAGAATAGACAAAAAAAATTAGTGGTTCACAGGGGCTCAGGAGGAGGGGAAAAAGGAGAATGACTGCTTAATTGGTACAGGGTTTCCATTTAGAGTGATGAAAAAGTTATGGAACTAGAGCGTGGCAATGGTTTTACAACATTCATTATAATGCACCTATTGCCAGTGAATTGTACACATTAAAATGATTAAAATGGTAAATGTGTATTTCACCAGTTTTCTTTTGTAATGAGTCAGGAAGTCTTTTTTTCCTCCTTTGTTTTCTAAAAGAGTTTGTGTAAGAAACTGTTGGCCCTGCCATAGCAGGTCAACAAAGAGTAGGAAGGGTATGGAAGAGTGCACGTGAAAGGCTTCAAGGTTTTTATAGGACAGGCCTGAAATGGCCCACGCAGTGCCCACTAGTTTTCCACCTGACCATACATAATTACAGGGAAGACTGAGGAATATAATCTAGCTGTGTAGCCCGGAAGAAGGGAAGAGTGTGTTTTGGTGGATAACTAGCGGCCTCTGTCACAGCAGCATTATTCACATTAGCCCCAAACCAGAAATATTCCAAATGTCCATCAATCACAGGGTGGATAAAAAGTCATAAATGCATACAGTGGAATACTGTATAGCAAAGAACACAAACTGCAGCTACGTAGATCATCAACACAGGTCAATTTCACAGACATAATACTGAGCAAAAAAAGTCTCAAAAAGAATATATACAGTATATTTCTATTTGTATAAAGTTCAAAAGTGTCAAAACTAAATCACATTTTGGGATGCACACATAAGTGGTAAAACTATAGAGAATAGAAAGGGAGTACTTAGGAGAATAGTGGCTGGCTCTTGGATGTGAGAAGAGATTGTAATCAGGAATGGGTATTGGTGATGCTTCCAGGTTGTATGCTGCCAGTATTTTATTTCTTGATCTAGAAAGGGCTCACCCTGGTATTTTCTTTATCATTTATTCTTTAAACTAAACTGAATGCTATAATATAGCTCAGCTATTTAAAAAATGCAAAATGAAACAAAGGGTCAAGAAACAGAGTTTTCTTCAATGTTAACTCTAAGAAGTTCTCTTATCATGAGATGTCGATTGATGGATGAGCAGACATACCACCAGCTCTATATAAATGGGACATGATCCATTATGTTCAATTCCATCTGTGTATGCAAAAATATATGTGTGTTTATTTACATAAATATATTCACATATATTTACATATATATAAACATATGCATTTATACATGAGATTTATCTGCTTAGTGGATGATAGTCTTACCAGCACTTTTATTTTTAAAATGTGTACATTGTGTTTGTGTGTGTGTGGTTGTGTGTGTGTGTGTGTGTGTGTGTATAAATATAGAGAGATATGTCATTCTATGAATATGCATTAACTACGTAATTGTTGGTATACTTAATATTAAATCAAATTTTATAGAAGGAACAAATATAATTAAAAGCTGATATATAGCTTTCTGGAAACTTAATAAGGAATAGAGCTTATAGAATTAAGAAAAAGGAATAAACTTGCCCTATGCCTTAGAGCAATCATTCTTAACTTTTTGGGGTTCCTTTCAGAATATAATGAAAACTATGGTCTCTTTACCCAGAAAAATGAATTAGCATGTATACATACATTATTGTGCCTGCAATTATGAGGGATTCCTCATAATTCTACGTACTCCTGAAGTACATAGAAGTCCCTGCACGCTCTGTTAAAATTTCTTTTTAAAATTTTCCCCATCAAATATCAATTGTCTCAACCAAGTTTTTGACAGAAGTATCAAAACAGAAAAAAAAAAAAAAAAAGACTGATGTTCAGGTTTTCCATGATAGTGACTAAAAAGATATTTCTCTTCTTCTCGCTACCAGGCATTTCTTCTCCCCTCTCTCCTCAGCCACAAATCCCTTCCAGTTGTTTCTCCTCCTATTACCTATTTTAATTTCCCCTTCTGTCACCCAAGATTCCACCCAGCAGTTGTAGTCGTAGTGAACTGCTTTGCCTGCCTCCATTCTCTCTGTTCCACTCTATTCTAAGTTCTGCCACAAGAATAATCTCCCCAAAGATCAGTTTGGGTTTTTTTAATTTATTCATTTATTTGTTTTTTAATTTAATTTTTATTTATTTATTTTTTAGGCCACACCATGTGGCACGCAGGATCTTAGTTCCCTGACCAGGGATCGAACCCATGCCCCCTGCATTGGGAGCACAGAGTCTTAACCACTGGACCGCCAGGGAAGTCCCAGTTTGGGTTTTTTAATTGTTGTTGCTGCTTTGTTTTATTTTAGAGCTCAACTAACACAATGTTTAAGAGTTTGCAGTTCAGAGGCAAATAGACCTTGACTGCATTCAAAGCCCAGCCTTGTTCCGACCAGCCCCTATGTGATATTGGGCACGCTGCTTGACCTTTTCACAGTTTCCACTTCCTTATCTGTAAATTGAGGACAATAATATAATTTATGGACTGCTATAAAGATTAATGAGATAATGCAGGTAAAGTGATTTAAAGTGATTAGCAAGCTAAAAGGACATAGTGATGCTCAATAAATATTTCCTGAATACATTATTTAGCCTTAAGGTTTTCTAATTTAATGCTTTTGCTAATTCCATGCTCCTTATTCCTTTCTTTCAAAAGTTCACCTCCTGCATCAGATCTTCCCTAATCCTACAGCCAGATGTGATCTCTCCCACTTCTTAATTCCTCAGACTTTTCCTATTATTTTTTACAGCAGTATAGCATAATGGTAAAAACCCTGGGATCAGATTGGCTGGATATGACTGCTGGTCACTTACTAGCTTTGTGATCTTGGGCAGGTCATTTAAGTCCCCTACAGCTTATTTTCCTTATCTGTAAATTATATATTAAGAAATAGTATCTATTTCTGGAAATGGCAAAACTATAAAGATAGAGCTGGAGGGTAATGGGAGCAGGCCAAACAGGGAGAAGAGATTGACTACAAATGGGCATGAGGGAACTTTTTGAAGTGATGAAATATTCTAAAACTGAATTACAAAAGTGAATAAGTAAATTCATGACAAAAATATTAAAGACTGGGTTGTGGCCATGCTTTCATAGCTGTATAAATTTACTACTATTTATCAAACTGTACACTTAAGAGGCGTAAATTTTATGGTATTCAAATTATAGTTCAATAAAGCTACTTTTTTTAAGAGAATACATTGTATATGGAAAAGGCTTAGAATAGTACCCGGCACATACTAAGCATACTATATCTGTTAGCGGTTATTATTACCTTGTACTGCCTTGAGTTATTTATGATTCTTTACCAGATTGTTCACAGTATCTCATTTCTTACTCTCACATCTTCCTTCCCCTCTCCATAAACTAAGCCTGAGATTAATCCTAGCACCAGCCCCTGTGAATCATTAGGTACTTGGTAAACATTTACTGACTGAATGCATTGTATGAACTAATGGAGTTTGTGTCCAGTATGAGGAAGTACTGGTTTAGGTTGAAGGTCCCACAGGTTTGTATATAAGTCTGAATTGTACATTTGGATGACTGGTCTTTTATATCTCTACATGATAGAGAACAGTCAATATTGAGTGTGACTTTTGAATACCAAGGATCTTGGTGATTGTTTTGATGCTAATCTCTGCAGATATAAGACTCTTGCCTTCTCCAGACCTGATTTTCTCTGGTCACACTTAAACTGTGCCACTCCCAGAGTTAGCACGTGGTATTCTTGGTCTGGTATTCCAGAGCCAAAGCTGATTTCAGGTCATTTGAATATTCACCCTTTTCTCAAAGAAATAGTGACTCTTCCCAAATAACTTCTTTCAGTAGCCTGGGCAACAGTTTCCTAGGAACCAGAAGAAAATTGTGAATGAGATTTTTATAGTCTTCCAAGAAAAAGACAGGAATGTTTTGTGTTATGTGGAAAATAATATTAAGAAGCAGTGGGGAGAAGGAGAAGATGGCAGAGTAGGAGGACATGGAGTTCACCTCTTCCCACAGGGGCATCAAGAATACATCTACAAATGGAACAGTTCTTACAGAGCACCTGCTGAACACTAGCAGAAGACCTCGGACACCTAAAAGGATAAGAAAAGATCCCCGCATAACCGGGGGGACGGAAAAGAGAAAAGGAAAAAAAGAAAAGAGGAGGCAGGACGGGACCTGCACCCTGTGGGGGCTTTGGGAGGAGCTGAAGGAGAGGAGAGGTCCCTGCACCCAGGGAACCCCCATTGCCAGTGGGGAGATCAGCTGAGACAGAAGGGGAGCGTCAGGGGCCTGAAGGAGAGCACAGCAGCCAGTCTGTGGCAGGCAGGACAGAGTGAGACCTACACAGATGGTCCATGACACAGCCCTGCATGCCCCAGCCTGAGTTGTGTGTCTGCTGGTGTGGACAGGGGCTAGATGCTGGAATGTGGGGTTTGGAGAGCAGAACTGGGGAGAGAATTGCTGTGGGCTGTGTGGAGACAGCCTGAAGGGTTGGGAGTGAGGAACTCCACAACTGGGAATGCTCCTGGAGGAAGCCCAGACCACCATGGAAGTGAAGCGCCATTGTTAAGTGACATGTGAAGGGCAGGGTCACCATGACAGTCTCTCTCCCCGCCCTCCGGCCCCCGCCCCCAGAGGCAGTAGGAGGGGTTCCTGCTGGAGCGGGTTCGCACGTCCCCATCAGTCGCCACCTCTGCCCCCTCCCACCAAAGCATGCCAGTGCACCCCCGTCACCGCCTCCACCCACTCTCGACTGGGCAGGGCGCAGATGCCTATGGATGGCCCACATGCAGAGGTGGGGCTGAAACCAAAGCTGAGCCCCAGGGGCTGTGTGACTAAGGAAGAAGAGCTGAAATCTCTCCTTTTACCTGCACAAACCACAGATTAAAACCCTGCAACTGGCTTGGTAAACTCAGTGCCTGCAGAACATCTGAACAGATAACAAGTGCTCCTGCAACTGAGGTGGGTCTGGCTTTAGCAGGTGTGAACTTTGTGGGCACGTACATGCAGGGGTTGGTCCAGGTCAGAGTTAGAGCTGCCCCCATAGCGCCCATAGCGCCACAGTGGGTCCAGATCCAGGATTACCGCAATCTTGGGACGTGACTTCAGTGTATCTATGTTGGTGGCCTGGTAAAAACAACGCCTGAGAGACTCCAGGGCCAACTGACAGCATACCCACAGTTAAGATGGGGCTGAGAATAGTGCCAGTAACAGAGTAACTTGTGAGCTCACACAACAGGTGGAAGGTGACACAATATAGCATGCTCACAGGTGAACAGCTCCAGAGGAGGAATACTCAGTGGCTTCTCTTCCAGTGGGACTGCTCCAATCCCACCTACCTCGCATCACAGATCAGAAACACAGCTAAGAAACAGATCTGGGGTCTCTACTCCAACTAGGGAGCAGACCCCACCCCGACAACCACAGAGCAAAGGGGAGGCCCCACACAATACCCAGGGCAGGCTCTAGTCACCACAACACCAGTCAAACCCCTATCAAGGGGATAACGTCCAGCATACACTGAGGAAAGAGGGAGCAGACATCCATACTAAACATAGCCCTTGCACCGAAAATAAATAAATAAATAAATGTATATATATATATATATATATATATATATATATATATATATATATATATATATATATATATCAAACCCATGCAGGCTACACAGGGACGTTCCCATATAAAAATAGCCCTTCAAGAGAGTCTAAGGGTCTGGGATCGGGAGGAAGAACCCCCAGAGCATTTAGCCTTGAAGGCCAGTGGGGCTTGAGTGTAGGAGCTCCACGGGGCTGGGAGAAATGGAGACTCTACTCTTGGAGGGCACACACAAGGTCTCAAATGCACTGGGACCCAGCACAAAGCAGTACCTCCACAGGAGCCTGGCTAAACCTACCTAGGGGTCTTGGAGGGTCTTGTGGGGAGGCAGGGGTTGGATATAGCTCACCGTGGGGGTGAGGACGCTAGTAGCAGAGGCCCCAGGGAATATTAATTGGCATGAGCTCTCCCAGAGGTCCCCATTTCAGCACCAAGGCCCAGCCCCACCCAACAGCCTGCAGGTTCCAGTGCTGGAATGCCTCAGGCCAAACAACCAGCAAGACAGGAATACAGCCCACCCATCAGCAGACAGGCTGCCTGTCCAAGTCGTACTAAATCGTACTAAGCTTGCAGCCATCCCAAAACACACCTCCCGACATGGCCTTGCCCACCAGAGGGACAAGACACAACTCCACCCACAAAAGGGCAAGCACCATTCCCTCCCACCAGGAAGCCTGCACAAGACCCTGGACCAACCTCACCCACCAGGGGGCAGACACTAGAAGCAAGAGGAACTACAGTCCTGCAGCCTGCAGAAAGGAGACTACAAACACAGTAAGTTAGACAAAATGAGATGACAAAGAAATATATTGCAGACGAAGAAGCAAGATAAAGAACCTACAACAACAACTAAATGAAGAGGAGATAGGCAATCTACCTGAAAAAGAATTCAGAGTAATGATAGTGAAGATGATCCAAAATCTCGGAAAAAGGATGGAGACAGACTGAGAAGATACAAGAAATGTTTAACAAAGAGATAGAAGATCTAAAGAACAAACAAACAGAGATGAACAACTGAAATGAAAAATATACTAGAAGGAATCAATAGCAGAATAACTGAGGCAGAAGAACGAATAAGTGAGCTGGAAGACAGAGTGGTGGAAATCACTTCTGCAGAACAGAATAAAGAAAAGCAAATGAAAAGAAATGAAGACCTCTGGGACAACATTAAACTCACCAATATTCACATTATAGGGGTCCCAGAAGAAGAAGAGAAAGAGAAAGGGCCTGAGATTATATATTAATTATAATATTATATTGTATTATATTAATCAAACTGTCAAAAATTAAATACAAAGGAAAAATATTAAAAGCAACAAGGAAAAAGCAACAAATAACATACAAGGGAATCCCCATAAGGTTATCAGCTAACTTTTCAGCAGGAACTCTGCAGGCCAGAAGGGAGTGGCACAGTATATTTAAAGTGATGAAAGGGAAAAACCTGCAACCAAGAATACTCTACCCAGCAAGGCTCTCATTCAGATTCAACAGAGAAATCAAAAGCTTTACAGGGAAGCAAAAGCTAAGAGAATTCAGCACCACCAAACCAGCTTTACAACAAATGCTAAAGGAACTTCTCTAGGCAGGGAGGAAAATAAAGAGGCCACATCTAGAAATAAGAAAATCACAAATGGGAAAGCTCACTGGTAGAGGCAAAAATACAGTAAAAGGAGGAAATCATCCACACACAAATATGATATCTGAATCAGCAGCCATGAGCAGAGGAGAGTACAAATGCAGGAAATGGGAATTGCATTTGAAATGAAGAGACCAGCAACTTAAAACAACCTTGTATATATATATAGACTGCTATTTCAAAAGCTCATGGGGAATGCAAACCAGAAAACTACAGTAGATAACACACACACAAAAGAAAAAGCAACCCAAACACAATACTAAAGATGGTCATCAAGCCACAAGAGAACAAAAGAGGAAGGGAAGAAAAAAGACCTACAAAAACAAACCCAAAGCAATTAAGAAAATGGCAATAGGAACATACATATCAATAATTACCTTAAATGTAAATGGATTAAATGCTCCAACCAAAAGACATAAACTGGCTGAGTGGATACAAAAACAAGACCCATATATATGCTGTCTACAAGAGATCCACTTCAGACCTAGAGGCACATATAGACTGAAAGTGAAGGGTTAGACAAAGATATTCCATGCAAATGGAAATGAAAAGAAAGCTGGAGTAGCAATACTCATATCTGACAAAATAGAATTTTAAATTAGAAATGACAGTGAAGGACACTACATAATGATCAAGGGATCAATCCATGAAGAAGATATATAGTTCTGGATGTCCTAGCCACAGCAATCAGAGAAGAAAAAGAAATAAAAGGGCTACAAACTGGAAAAGAAGAAGTGAAACTGTCACTGTTTGCAGAGGACATGATACTTTACATAGAAAATCCTAAAGATGGCACCAGAAAACTACTAGAACTCATCAATGAATTTGGTAAAATTGCAGGATACAAAATTAATACACAGAAATCTCTTGCATTCCTATACACTAACAATGAAAGATCAGAAAGAGAAATTAAGAAAACAATCCCATTTACCATTGCATCCAAAAGAATAAAATACCTAGGAATAAACCTACCTAAAGAGGCAAAAGACCTGTACTCAGAAAATTATAAGATACTGATGGAAAAAAACTTAAAGGTGACACTAACAGATGGAGAGATATACCATGTTCTTGGATTGGAAGAATCAATATTGTGAAAATGACTAGACTACCCAAAGCAATCTCCAGATTCAATGTAATCCCTATCAAATTACCAATGGCATTTTTCACAGAATTAGAATAAAAAATTTTACATTTGTGTGGAAACACAAAAGACCCTGAATAGTTAAAGCAATCTTGAGAAAGAAAAACAGAGGTGGAGGAATCAGGCTCCCTGAATTCAGACTATACTACAAAGCTACAGTAATCAAAACAGTATGGTACTGGCACAAAAGCAGAAATACAGATCAATGGAACAGGGTAGAAAGTCCAGAGGTAAACCCATGCACCTTCAGTCACCTAGTCTATGACAAAGGAGGCAAGAACATACAATGGAGAAAAGATAGTCTCTTCAGTAAGTGGTGCTGGGAAAACTGGACAGCTACATGTAAAAGAATGAAATTAGAACACTCCCTAACACCATACACAAAAATAAACTCAAAATGGATTAAAGACCTAAATGTAAGGCCAGATACTATAAAACTCTTAGAGGAAAACATAGGCAGAACACTCTCTGACATAAATCGCAGCAATATCTTTTTTGATCCACCTCCTAGAGTAATGAAAATAAAAACAAAAATAAATGAATGGGACCTGATTAAACTTAAAACTTTTGCACAGCAAAAGAAACCATCAACAGAAAGAAAGGACAACCCAAAACATGTTAGAAAACATTTGCAAATGAAGCAACTGACCAGGGATTAATCTCCAGAATACACAAGCTGCTCATGCACCTCGTTATCAAAATACAAATAAGCCAATCATAAAATGGGCAGAAGACCTAAATAGACATTTCTCCAAAGAAGACATATAGATGGCCAAAAAGCGCATGAAAATCTGCTCACCACTGCTAATTATTAGAGAAATGCAAATCAAAACTACAATGATACCTCACCTCACACCAATCAGAATGGCCATCATCAAAAAGTCTGCAAATAACCAATGCTGGAGAGGATGTGGAGAAAAGGGAACCCTCTTGCGCTATTGGTGGGAATGTAACTTGATACAGCCACTGTGGAGAACACTATGGAGGTTCCTTAAAAACCTAAAAATAGAACTACCATACGACCCAGCAATCCCACTACTGGGCTTATACCTTGAGAAAACCATAATTCAAAAGGATACATGCACCCCAGTGTTCATTGCAGCACTGTTTACAAGAGCCAGGACATGGAAGCAACCTAAATGTCCATTGACAGAGGAATGGATAAAGAAGAAGTGGTACATATATACAATGGAATATTACTCAGCCATGAAAAAGAACAAAACAATGCCATTTGCAGCAACATGGATGGACCCAGAGATTGTCATACTGAGTGAAGCAAGTCGGAAAGATAAAGACAAATATCATATGATATCACTTATATGTGGAATCTAAAAAAATGGTACAAATGAACTTACAAAACAGAAACAGAGTCACAGATGTAGAAAACAAACTTATGGTTACAAGGGGGAAAGTGGGGAGGCAGGGAAGAGAGATAAATTGAGAGATTGGGATTGACATATACACTACTATATATAAAATAGATAACTAACAAGGACCTACTGTATAACACAGGGAACTCTTCTCAATACTCTGTAATGACCTATATGGGAAAAGAATCTAAAAAAGAGTCGATATATGTATATGTATAACCGATTCACTTTGCTGTACAGCAGAAACTAACACAACATTGTAAATCAACTATACTCCAATAAAATTTTTTTAAAAAATAAAACATTACTGAAGCTCATCCTACAAAAAGCATCTATCAAATAAGAAGCAGGATGAGATGATGTCCAAGGTCTCTTCCAGCTATAACATGAGAATTTGATATGTGAAAAAGGCTTATTGTATTTTTAATAAATAAAAAGTTGGCAATTTTGTTAATTTTTTTTAAAAAGGAGGATAAATTTCTTATTATTAGAAATAATAATAATTATAAAACAAACAAAAGGTCTTTCTGTCCATGCCATCTTAGTCTTGAGCACTCCAGAAGAAGAAAGTAATTATCAACTAAACATTTCTTGCTAGAAAGGAACAAAGGCCAAATCAGCCCTAGAATGGTTAGTTGAGCATCTTAACTTGTTTTAACATCTTACTTGTTTTTGCATCTTACTTGTTTAGCATCTTATATGTTGAGTTCTTTAAAAGAAATATTCAAGATTTATGTCTACCTTGAAAGTTCTGGGGTTAGGATCAATTTAATTTGGAGGGTGTAGAAGTACAAAGTGCTGGAATTATCAATTTTGTCAAAGAGAGGAAAGAACTTTTCTTATGATATTGATAGTTAAAAGGAACAAAATAAACCAGTCTACCTCCTTGGGCATTTTTACAATAAACCCAAATCAGCAGGACTTTGATAGGCCATCAGGTTTAAAAACAAAATCTCTAGTTAGTCTGTTATTGCACAAAGGCACTTTTTTAAAAACAAGATATTATGGATCACTGATGTTTACAAAACCAAAACAACTCACCGAGTTTTCCATCTGCCATTGTTTCATTTCATGGGGGAAAATGGCTTGCTTCTAAAGCTTGGGGATTCCTATACGAATATATTACTCAGAATAGACTTTTCCTTTTATTAAGTGCCCAAATTATTTCCTTTATTGTTCATGCAGGGACAATGGCAGAAGTTAGGACAGATGCGTCCACATCTCCTATGACAACAGGAAGCCAAAAGGAGCTTGTAATCACAACCACAGCATCATTGCAACATGACACTCCCCGGTAAGTTTCAGGGATTCTTTGTTTTAATATTCTGCAGATGAGAACTTTTTTTGAGTTATTTAATAAGTATTGAAAAATCTTGACAATTGTTAATGCCTCCTACTCAAAAGAGAGGCCCTTATTTGGAAGCATCTAGATATGACCAGGTTGAACTCATGGAGCCCTTTCCTTTATGCATGCTTTTCCTTAATTGATAATGGCAATTGACAAGGATTTCCACAGAAGCACAAAGCTAATCCTGCCTTTCATCAAAAAATCTGTTTAGCAGCAGGTCCTTCCCAACTTATCATGGAATGGTTATACACTTGGACTGTAAGCTTAACTAACTGAATTCATTGATATTAAAAACTGTAGTGGGTTTTGTACTACAGTTAAGTGACTGTCAACATTTACTTATACCAGAGACATTTGAGGAGTTAATACTTTGATCAGCCTTTTCTGGAGTCAGGAAAAGAACTATGTTATTAAAATCTCTCATATCTAATAAGCCAACTCCCATATTATACATTTAAGGCTGAATATATAAACATCAACACCAAAGGGGCTTGGTTTATGTTTCCTTGGGGATATGATTGAGCACTTAAATTCCTAGCATCTTATCAGATAAATACAGATTTTAAGACTTAATTAAGAACTTTTGGGAAATGACTCTTAACACAGAGGATAATAATAATGGCTATCATCTATTAAGCATCTACTATGTGGCCAGCCCTTTGTACGCATTATCTGATTTAATCTTCATCACAGCCTATGAGGTGGTACTACTATCATACTCATTTTAAAAATCGGGAAACTAAGGTTCAGAGAGATTGAGTGACTTGCCTAAGGTCTCATAGCTAGTAAGAGGTAGAGCCAGCATTTCAGACTCCAAAGCCCATGATCTTAAATATTATAATAGTTGACAATGACAACGTCCCTATTTTGGAAGCCACCCACAGTCAAAAGAAAATTTAACTAGTTTACCACATTCTTTGTCCATTACTCCTTTCTTTTATTTTTAATGCTACCATGCATGGCATTTTGCCAAAGACCTACAGTGAGTTGTGGCTCTGAAAGGTTGATGGGGCTTCCACCTTGGACCACTTAACATTGTGGATGAACGCTTGTGCTCAGAGAGGATCCATCCTAGCTCATCTTGAGGGATTTCTTTGGAGGAGTTATAGGTAAAGAGGAAAGACAATCTGGATTTTCAAACTTAATGAATTTTCCTATCTTTGACACTAAGATCTTCAATGAGATCTTTAACACTACTCTAATGTGTTTTTGATGATTGCACTTCAGTTTAGAGAAAAGCATGAAAAAGAAGAATAAAATGTTTCCCCAGTAAGGGTTTTATAGTACATCCTCAGTACACATTTTCTGAAATGGCCATATCAACTTTGTAGAGTTTTACAAGCCCAGGTTAAAATTGCTGTGAAGACTCATATCTACAAACCTTAAAAAAAGGATTCTTTATCTATTAGTTCTTAATGCTGCAGTTCAGCTAAATACAGATTCTCAGAAGCTTCTTAAATAATGAGCATTTGGCTAAACAAAACAATGTGCAGCACACCAGATTTTATCCTTAGAAGTGCTTGATGGCCTATTATAGGTCTATTATACAAAGTGCAGAGTTGAAAGAATAAGATTCAGTACTATGAAAATCAGTTACCAGGAAGGCACAGTGGTTGCTTTCCAGACTTCAGAATCAAGATTATTTGATTTATTTTTATTTCAAAGTGTAGAAAAGGCATTTTTTATAGACTGCTTTTACATATAAACTCTTAACGCAAGAGGAAAGCCTGTTGTTCTTCATTCCAAGAAACCTTTGAAAGTACTGAGGAGAACAAGAATAAAAGTCCTTTCCCTGTCCACCCTAAATTCCAAGAATTTTCAAGACCTGCAGAAAAGGATGGGGATGGGACAGATGCCAGTGGGCGACAGGTTTCCTTTGTTCTCTGAAAAGTGCTGGCATCTATAAGCGTCCCATGTGGGTCCATGTGCAGGTGATAAAACCTAGCTTGGCAAAGTCATCTTTCTCATTCACAGTGTACGTTGTTAATTGTTCTCTCTGCTGCGTGTCAATGTAATGTGAAATTTTCATTCTGCATTCAAGATGGGAGAAGTTGTGGCTGAAAATGTTAACATTTGCATTTTTATTTGTTGATTTATTTAAAGTACAGCCTCTCCTACAGCAATCCATCACTTGGTGACACCCCAAATGTGAATAATGTATTGTAGACTTGTGGTTACAATGTGTAATAAGTGCTAGAGACAGTAAAGGAATGTTAATTATGTTGCAAATGTAATATTTATTGACGCATAAAGTTTATTGCTTTCGAGGTTCAATAATACTGACCAGAGGACATTAATATCACTTATCCTGATTTTAGCAGGGCACCTTTGTATGTGGAAATATTCATCTATCTCATGCTAACAAAATAAATATGTAATTTACAGCACAAGCAAAGAGGGCTTTATAATAGTTTTCTGTGCTGAGACCTGCAGTGCTTCTCCCTTTCCATCTTACTTCCGGCCTCCAATACTGATCACACACCCCTGAGCTGTCCAAGAAAGTCAGCACAGTGGGCATCTCGGTACAGGAGGGTGGCACCACTGAACTAAACAATGCCTTGCATTTCTGCTTGCCTGGAACAGGCAACACCCACAGACCATTCCACCAGGAGAGAGAACTGGAGGGGCTTTTCTCTGTCATTCCGAACACCTGGTGGGTAGGTGAGCCTTTGCTCAGAAAGTTGAACAAATACCTTTCCTGCCATGACACTGAGTCAGAGTTTACCAATTCTACTTGATCCTCAGGTCTCCAATGTGGAGCCAGAGCTGGGCAAGTTACCAATGAATTTGTTAGGAGCACAAATGTTGCTGATAATTACCCCTTTTGTACCTTGCAGAATTAGCTGTGTCCATTGCCAGCATACAGACCTTATAAGAAATCTCTGAGACCCAGAGCAAAAGAAGTTAACGTTAATTAACAACCATCAGCTGTAACTGTCATCCCCATTAAGATGCAGAATTGTGTATTTCTTCATTATAAATAAGCTTTCTAATTGTACTTGATGTATGCCAATTTCATCAAACAGTATACTTGCAACAGGCAGATATTTGCATTAAGGTAGCTTTGGATCTTCAAATCTTTTATTTCAAATTTGACCAAGGAGAAAAGTCTGTTGCATGCAGTATATTTTTTCTATTTTGGTGTCTTTTTTCTATTCAGGTATGTAAATCTGGAACATTTTATATTAAAATGAAGACTATCTTCTGGAATTGTTCAGTGAAACAGATATCTTGTCACTTTTTAAAATACCGGTGGAGTTTCTATCTCTCAGTCATATGACAGCGCAATAATGATTCCTTCCAAACTGATAGACAGAGGTAAATACCAGGCCTGCAGCAGCAGGCTTACACGCTCAGCCCCTGAAGTAAAAGGTTACTAAGGCTCCTTCTCTCTGTTCTTTCCTGACTCGTAAGAGTTAAGACTGGTACTCTTGACCTCTTTTTTTATTTTTCCCTGTGAGATGTGAAGAGAGAAAGACTGATCTCACCAAATCATGCCCAATTAGTGAATTTTTGGAACTGGAACTGTAGTTAGCCTATTTCTAGGAAGCACTGTTCACCTCACTACTCTAGGTTTTTTCAGAAAGATTCGTTTTTATCACAACACCAAGTTGATGTTTTTTGTTTTACTTGTTTGGTTTGTTTTTTGAGCTATGTCAAGAGGGATGATTTTGTAGAGCTTGTTTTTTTTGTTGAGGGAGGTTGGAAAATATTTGTGTATGTGCTTTGAAGGACTTAATAGCTTATTTGGGGAACTTTTAAAAAATAATAGCTTAATTTGTTCTTTTTTTTTTAAGACCTTGTTCCTTTGCTGTCAGACCATACGCTTTATGTGTTCTGAAATTTTTGCTGTAAGTTTCCACCTTGCCGAGCTTTCTATAGAGCAATTCCCAGTGCACAGTCATGCTCACAGGCAACTGTTCACACAGGGCTGACTTGAAGGTGGCTTGTGGAGACTCCTTGCCCACTGAGTTTGAGATTGAGGGACCCAGGCTCAGAATATTGGGAACCTGAGACCACACTCTGCCAACCCAGGCTGGAAGGATCCAAGTACCCTGCAATCTAAAACTTAAACTTCTGTCTTGAAGACAGTGTTTTTCTCTGTCTTCTTTGGGAAAATGTCTATTCAGGTCCTTTGCCCATTTTTTCATCAGACTCTTTGCTTTTTGCTGTTGAGTTGTAAGAGTTCCTTATATATTTTGGATATTAACCCCTTATCAGATGCATAGCTTGCAGATATTTTAATCCCCATCTGTAGGTTGCCTTTTCACTTTGTTGAATGTTTCCTTTGCGGTGCGGAAGCTTTTTTATTTGATGTAGTCCCACTGGTTTATTTTTGCTTTTGTTGCTTGAGCTTTTGGTGTCACACGCAAAAAATCATTTTGAAGGCTAATGTCAGGAGCTTTCTCCCTGTGTCTTCTTCTGGGAGTTTTATAGTCACTGATCTTACATTTCAGTCTTTAATCCACCTTGAGTTGATTTTTGTGTATAGTGTAAGATGAGGGTCCAGTTTCATTCTTTTGCATTTGGATATTCAGTTTTCCCACATGCTGTCCTATTTATTGAAGAGGTTATCCTTTCCCCGTTGCATATCTTGACACCCTTGTTGAAAATCAATTGACCATTTATGCTTGGGTTTATTTCTGGGCACTTGACTCTCTCCAGTGAGTCTATGTGTCTTTTTTTATGCCAGTACCATACTGTTTGTAATATAATTTGAAATCAAGAAGCGGGATTCCTCCAACTTTGCTCTTCTTTCTCAAGATTGCTTTGGCTATTCGGAGTCTTTTGTGGTTCCATATGAATTTTAAGGTTGTTTTTCCTATTTCTACAAAAAATTTCATTGGAATTTTGTTAGAGATTACATTGAATCTGTATATCACTTTGGGTAGTATGGCTATTTTAACAATTTTAATTATTTTAATCCATGAACACAGGATATCTTTCCATTTACTTGTGTCTTTTTCAATTCTTTTCTTCAATGTTTTATAGTTTTCAGTGTACAAATCTTTCACCTCCTTGATTAAATTTATTCCCAAGTATTTTATTCTTTCTTATGCTATCATAAATGAGATTTTTTTCTTGATTTCCTTTTCTGATAGATCATTGTTGGTGTAAAGAGACACAACTAATTTTTGTATCTTGATTTTGTATCCTGCAGCTTCACCAAATTCATTTATTAGTTCTAACAGGTTTTTTTTGTGTGTGGAGTCTTTAGGGTTTCCTACATATAAAACCATGTCATTCAAAGAGATAATTTTACTTCTTAACTATTTGGATGTCTTTTACTTCTTTCTTTCTTCTGATCCCAAATTTCATTGTTTTTTCATTTTCTCACACTGTGTGAAACTTGAATTTTATTCTTAGGTGTAGGCACTAAGCCTATAAAATTCTGATTTAGAGTAGGAATCCGACAAACTTACTTTAAGAGTTAGAATTTGTTTTTGTTTTTTGCGGTAGGCGGGCCTCTCACTGCTGTGGCCTCTCCCGTTGCGAAGTACAGGCTCCGGACGCGCAGGCTCAGCAGCCATGGCTCACGGGCCCAGCCGCTCCGCGGCATGTGGGATCTTCCCGGACCGGGGCACGAACCCGCGTCCCCTGCATCGGCAGGTGGACTCTCAACCACTGCGCCACCAGGGAAGCCCTAGAATTTGTTTTTATAACTTGATAGGAAGAAACTTAGTCTTACACAGAAGGGGAAGTGCTGTGTTTCTATTACACACAACAGCCAAATTGCAACGCTTTCTTGCACTTGTGCCCAGAATCCTAACTGTAACAAAATCCTTTTTTTTAATAATCAGACTTTTTTCTCACCTGTACATTCACACAAATATTTTTAGAACTTAACCAGATCCCCTCATGTGCCTAGCACATAATGTGTTATCCTTCCAAGGTAGAGAAAGAGGAACTAAATTAAAATCCCAAACCTCAAACTAGAGCCTTACAGGCACTACTTGGGTTTATGTGGTAGGTTTGAATAGCAGAACTCATTGCTGCTATACAATAGAGCACATGAGTGGTGACCATATGTGGCAATACTGGCTACTATTCACTGAATGCCTATCATGTATCAGATCTTGTGTTGGGCAAGTTCGGCTATGTCCTTTCACAATATATGTTCATACAAATTACGTATCATTTTAAAGCTCTTTTTAATGACTATTAAAATTCATTTTCAAAGTATTAGATAGATTTTCTTCTTAGATTTTTTTCAAAATGATTTCCAAAAGTGTGGGCTTCTAGGCCAAGAACTATCATTTTAGCTTTATATGCCCTCCGAATAATAGTTTACACACTACACACAATCAAAATGCTATCTACTATAACTTTTCCATTTTGTGTATATTGCAAATAACAAAATAAAAACAAAATTGAATGATATATTGCACATAAATGATGACAATAAAAAGGGATAATCCAAAAACTTCAGAAAATAATTGGTTGAATATGTAAAAGAAAATATGAAGTTATAAATACACCTGTCTTCCTTATCAGGAGGATGAAAAGTCCAGCCATTCAAAAGGATTTTTATTGAAGCTAGGTTGATAAATTGAAATTCCCTGCTGGCAGGTACATTACTACCAAGAACAGCTGAATGCATGGAAATTTTTAGGTGTTTGATGAAAAGATGTTCCTTTTAATTAAGCCATGATTTGGGGGTGTTACTGTAATAATTCCCACTGTTAAAAGCCGTTAATATAATCATCCATTCCTCTTGCAAACACTGCTTATAGAGTGTGTAAATTAAGAAAACAGAAACAAATAGGCTAAGTAGAAATAAGAAAGACACAGTATAATTCCAAGAAATGAATTCAGTTTGAGGAATCTTGTCAAGACACTCTTGACATAGGATGAACTTACAGTAGGGAAAGTGTACATTACAACAGTTTATGCTTACTAGCCACTTAGAGTTCTAGTCCTTGGCTTCAGGAAATCTCTCTAAATTCTAGGGGAAGGGATTATAAGAGCTATTTTATTGCTCACACTTTTCTATATCTTCCAGATATTCTATAACAACAATGTATTACGTAGTTTTAAAAACAATATTTAAAAAGAAACAAAGGGCACACATTTATAGGAGGTAAACCCATTTCAAAATTTTATGCTCTGTAGTTCCAAGTAGTTGCAAAAAATCTAAGGTTACCCTTGGAACATAAGACATAATTATGTTATTTCTTTGTTGAGCCAGCAGGAGGTGAGGATTATGCTTCCTGGTGGGTCTTCTCCAGGGCACTGAATTCTGGAAAATGCTGCAGTTAGTGACATCTGTTCAGTATTGCCAGTTCCTGCTATCATTTCAGTTTTTGGCCTCGTCAACTGCTGTTTTAGACTTGTGCCTTTGGTCCAAGATTATCAAATTCCCTTCACTTCAATGTTAAGAAACATTTGTTGAGTGCCACTTGCTGTCCTAGGCACTTAAATGCTTTTATAAAAATTCTTTTATGGGGGCTTCCCTGGTGGTGCAGTGGTTGGGAGTCCACCTGCCAATGCAGGGGACACGAGTTCGTGCCCCGGTCCGGGAAGATCCCACATGCTGCGGAGTGGCTGGGCCCGTGAGCCATGGCCGCTGAGCCTGCGCGTCCGGAGCCTGTGCTCCGCAACGGGAGAGGCCACAACAGTGAGAGGCCCACGTACCGCAAAAAAAAAAAATTCTTTTATGTATGTTACCTAATGTGATCCTCACAATCATGAGAAAACAAAGCTCAGAGAGGCAATAGAACATTTAAGAGCCCAGGGGTAATAATTATAACACCTAGGTTTATAGGCCTAGGTTTGAGTGCTAGCCTATGTGGTTTTGAACAAATCACTTAGTTTAATCTATAAAATGGGGGTAACAATATCTCCCTCATAGTCTGGTCATGATGGTTAAGCAACATAGTTTATATAAAGTACTTAGCAGAGTCTTGGTACCTGGCTAATAGTAGTTGTCATTGTAGAACTTCCTAGGACCGTACAAGCAATAAGAAACAGAGCTCAGATTTGGACCTTGCTATTTTAATTCTAAACTCTATGTGCGTTCCCTGACAAAAGGTTAGGAATAGGGTTAGACTCATCTCAGAGGTGGGCGATAGGGTTGTATTTTTTAATATTCACCATGGAAACATGCTTGCAGACATGCCTGAACCTGATTCCTCATGTGAAAATAAGAGTATTAATAACTGCCTTGCAAATTGGTCAGAGGATTAAACGTGACTAGGTATCCAAAGCCTTAACTTGGTTCTGGGCCACAGTGTGCCCTCAGTGTTAGCTTCTTTCTCTATGCTCTGGGCAACAAGATTTTGGGGGGCACCTGGAGCACAGTACATGTGAATGACACAGGCTCCCCCTTGCCAAATGCACTGAGTGACAGTGTTGTGCAGAAATGTGGCTTAGAAGCAAACTGAATAACCCTGCATTCAAAGTTATTGATAATGGATTTCTTCTCATAATTAGCTCTTTGTAAAAATTCTGAAAGGGCTTAATTCCCTTCAGAGCAGTGGTTCTGAAATCTATCTGCACATTGAAATCACTTAGGAACCTTTGACAAAGTACCTGTTTCTAGCCCTCACCTGGATTCATTGAACCCGATTAATTGAACCAGGCGGATTCTCAACCACTGCGCCACCAGGGAAGTCCCTGCATTGGGATTTGATTGCTTAGATAACATCTCACAATTGTTTTCACTTAGTATAGAATATATACCACTCCATTATCTTGTGTTCAGCCGTATCATAGAGCTTCTGCTACTTAGGCCTGTGGCCAGTTCTTTGTTTTGGTTTTCTCAAATTAAAAATCCTTGCATGTAGACAGGCAACATGGCTTACAGGAAAGGCCTTGAGAATTAAAGTCCAAAGACCTGTATTCATCCTGCCTCACAGCTTAGCAATAGCAAAGCCTTGGCAAAGTCCCTTGACCACATGGAACCTCAGTTTTCCAGCTGTCCATCCTATGTCTGAACCATACCCTTTGTTTAGAGATGAAATCAAAATGAAAACATGTACATCTATCTCTCGATTTCAGAGTAATTTACACATTTTGAGGAGAAAATAATAAAGAGATGAGTATTTTCAAAAATAATTAAATATGGACTTCCCTAGTGGCACAGTGGTTAAGAGTCACCTGTCAATGCAGGGGACACGGGTTAGAGCCCGTGCTCCGCAACAAGAGAAGCCACTGCAATAAGAAGCCCACACACCACAACGAAGAGTAGCCCCTGCTCGCTGCAACTAGAGGAAGCCCACGCGCAGCAACAAAGGCCCAACACAGCCAAAATAATAATAATAATTAATTAATTTTTAAAAATTAAGTAATTGATTTCAGAATAACATGGTTTAAACTTCTCTTCGAAATCTTTGGGGTTTCCGCTGGCCGGTAGTTTAGAAATGCTAAGTAGATAAGCAAACTTGGCACCATGTCATTCATAGCACAGGGAAGAGCCATTCCTTGGATATCTTTGGCCTTCCCAGTTGACAGGGGGCCAGGTATAATTTACATTTCCTGAGATTATGCTCTGTGAACATGTGTTTACTGAAGGTTTTTTCATTTTTAGGTTTAAACGAAACTGTGTCTGGAAAACATTAGATTTTACTTTAGGAAGGACACTAGGAGAAAAACAGAAAGAAGTTAGTCCCCCTTGAAGTCCAAATTGAGGTCATTAGTCATATTGAAAAAGGTTACTGTATATTAGTGTAGGCTACATGCTTTGCCTTAGGAAAAGAATGGCCAGGATTGTGCATGATAGTGCCAAGTATGCCACTGAGTAAATCAAAGACATTATCAATGAGAATACTTACAGTGAAGAGAACAGAATAAGGTAGTAGTTAATGGTCATTGACTAATGCATTTTCAGCTCAGTTGGACACTTTTGTACACTGTTTATATATTCAAATATATGTATTGATATGTGTATATATACCACTTTTAACATATTTAACACTTTTCATATTTTCCCCATAAATTATTTGCTTTTGATATTAATAAGCTCCCCCCCAAAAAAGATATGACAGTCCTTTATTTTCTTTCAATCTACCTTCTCTTTATTTCTTGTGGAGAAATTCATTTTAACATTTTGTATTACCTGTAAACTTTTGTGAGTTTAACCACAAAACTTAAGAGACAGGTACATATGAAAGTTATTTGTAAATAATAAAGGGAAACACATAAATATTTTATTTATGTGTTTATTTATGTGTAATTAAGGCTAATTATTTATGTGTTTATTTATGTGTTAAATATTTTATTTATGTGTTTATTTATGTGTAATTAAGGCTAATAATTTATGTGTAATTAATTTATGTGTTTATGTGTAATTAAGGCTAATTATTTTCATTAGCCTTAAGACTTCTGGGATATGTCTTCTATATCTTTATAGGGAATATGAATGAGCCACTTGCTGTACAAATCCTAACATTACCCATGAAAGAAAGAGTCCAAGTTGGTCTTGAAGCTCAAGAGTAATTGGCCCTTGCATTACCTGTTTACTTACCAAGCATTTCATTGATTTTCTTTCTGTCGTGGGTGCATACTAAAGTAAGACTATTACTGAGATTGAAAGCGCATCATCTCGTTGCTTTGTACTTGTCCTTAAATGTTATAAAATGATCAACTTGTCTGAAATGTAAGCCTCTTGGCCAGCAAGGAGAGAGTAATTACTATTATACATGAGAGGCTGTTTCTTCCTTTGGGAAAGCTGGAAAATTCTGAGGTGGATTGTGACTTGTATTAGAATAGGGACGCTGCTTCAGGATTTCCCTGTCACAGGACATGGGCTACTTGAAAACCAGAGCCAGTCATTAGACCTGAGAAGGCTCCAGCCTAATACCAGGATGGCAAGTTATTTAGAAAGCAGACCAACCTTGTATACAATTGCATGTCTTGTAAAAGCCTTGCGGGCAGTTGTGTTTCTTAGCATACATAGAGAATTCATCCTTTATACATTTTTTTTTTTGCGGTACGCGGGCCTCTCACTGTTGTGGCCTCTCCTGTTGCGGAGCACAGGCTCCGGACACACAGGCTCAATGGCCGTGGCTTACAGGCCCAGCCGCTCCGCGGCATGTGGGATCTTCCCAGACCGGGGCACGAAGCCGTATCCCCTGCATCGGCAGATGGACTCTCAACCACTGCGCCACCAGGGAAGTCCCCAAGATCTTTTTTTAGCTAGTCATTGCTGGCAAAGAAATCAAAATTTCTCCTTCACACAACTATTTATTTGAAAGAGAAAAGGAAACATTGTAGTAGAGGAAGCTGTCAGTATAAGGAAATGTCTAGAATAAGTTAATAGCAAACCAGGTGGAAACAAATCGGAACTTATTATTTAAATTGGATATTTGATTAAAACGAATTTTTTAGATGAAATAAAAAGCTTACCTCCTGAAGTTTTCCATATCAGAGGTTGAAGATCAAAGATATCACAGAATTAGAATTGTAGCTTACTATCATAGATTATTTAACATTAACTTCTAAGAGATGTATTCATTTAGCCTTTACAAAAATTATGAAATACTGTGTGGCCTACAATGAACTCTTTCAAATTTACCTTCTTGCCACCACCTGCAGCCTATAGTCCAGTCAGGTTTAACTACTGAATGAGATCAATTGGCTATGACACAGGCACCCAACTCTCACTCCCTCATCATGCCAACTCTAATCCTTTTTATTTATTTATTTATTTATTTATTTATTTATGTAACCTTTTAGAGAGCTGTTGGGTAGGGGCGAGGGGAGAGCCATTCAAGGATATGTTTGCTAATTTGTTTTTTTTTGTTTTGTTTCAGGTTTTTTTTTTAATTTTTTAAAAAATTTATTTATTTAATTTATTTACTTTGGGCTGCATTGGGTCTTTGTTGCTGCCTGCAGGCTTTCTCTAGTTGTGGCGAGCGGGAGCAGTGCAACAGGCTTCTCATTGCAGTGGCTTCTCTTGTTGCAGAGCACGGGATCTAGGCATGCAGGCTTAGTAGTTGTGGTGCACAGGCTTAGTTGCTCTGCAGCATGAGGGATCTTCCCAGACCAGGGCTCAAACTCGCGTCCCCTGCATTGGCAGGCAGATTCTTAACCACTGCGCTACCAGGGAAGCCCTTGTTTCGATTTTTAATAGCAGCTTTATTGAGATATAATTCACAGATGATAAAATTTACTCCAGAATGTTTTTTTTTGAATTTTTGAATTTTATTTTATTTTTTTATACAGCAGGTTCTTATTAGTCATCAGTTTTATCCACATCAGTGTATACATGTCAATCCCAATCACCCAATTCATCCCACCACCACCACCACCACCCTGCTGCTTTCCTCCCTTGGTGTCCATACGTTTGTTCTCTACATCTCTGTCTCAATTTCTGCCCTGCAAACTGGTTCATCTGTACCATTTTTCTAGGTTCCGCATATATGCGTTAATATACAATATTTGTTTTTCCCTTTCTGACTTACTTCACTCTGTATGACAGTCTCTAGATCCATCCACGTCTCAACAAATGACCCAATTTCGTTCCTTTTTATGGCTGAGTAATATTCCATTGTATATATGTACCACATCTTCTTTATCCATTCATCTGTCGATGGGCATTTAGGTTGCTTCCAAGACCTGGCTATTGTAAATAGTGCTGCAATGAACATTGGGGTACATGTGTCTTTTTGAATAATGGTTTTCTCTGGGTATATGCCCAGTAGTGGGATTGCTCGATCATATGGTAATTCTATTTTTAGTTTTTTTAAGGAACCTCCATACTGTTCTTCATAGTGGCTGTATCAATTTACATTGCCACCAACAGTGCAAGAGCATTTCCTTTTCCCCACACCCTCTCCAGCACTTGTTGTTTGTAGATTTTCTGAGGATGTCCATTCTAACTGGTGTGAGGTGATACCTCATTGTAGTTTTGATTCGCATTTCTCTAATAATTAGTGATGTTGAGCAGCTTTTCATGTGCTTCTTGGCCATCTGTATGTCTTCTTTGGAGAAATGTCTATTTCGGTCTTCTGCCCAGTTTTGGATTGGGTTGTTTGTTATTTTAATATTGAGCAGCATGTGCTGTTTATATATTTAAGAAATTAATCCTTTGTGCGTTGATTTGTTTGCAAATATTTTCTCCCATTCTGAGGGTTGTCTTTTCGTCTTGATTATGGTTTCCTTTGCTGTGCAAAAATTTTGAAGTTTCATTAGGTCCCATTTGTTAATTTTTGCTTTTATTTCCATTACTCTACGAGGTGGATCAAAAAAGATCTTGCTGTGATTTATGTCAAGGAGTGTTCTTCCTCTAAGAGTTTTATAGTGTCTGGTCTTACATTTAGGTCTCTAATCCATTTTGAGTTTATTTTTGTGTATGGTGTTAGGGAGTGTTCTAATTTCATCCTTTTACATGTAGCTATCCAGTTTTCCCAGCACAACTTATTGAAGAGACTGTCTTTTCTCCATTGTATACCCTTGCCTCCTTTGTCATAGATTAGTTGACCATAGGTGCGTGGGTTTATCTCTGGGCTTTCTATCTTGTTCCATTGATCTATGTTTCTGTTTTTGTGCCAGTACCACATTGTCTTGATTACTGTAGCTTTGTAGTATAGTCTGAAGTCAGGGAGTCTGATTCCTTCTGCTCCATTTTTCTCCCTCAAGACTGCTTTGGCTATTTGGGATCTTTTGTGTCTCCATACAAATTTTAAGATTTTTTGTTCTAGTTCCGTAAAAAATGCCAGTGGTAGTTTGATAGGGATTGGATTGAATCTGTAGCTTGCTTTGGGTAGTATAGTCATTTTCACAATATTGATTCTTCCAATCCAAGAACATGGTATATCTCTCCATCTGTTGGTATCATCTTCAATTTCTTTCATCAGTGTCTTATAGTTTTCTGCATACAGGTCTTTTGTCTCCCTAGGTAGTTTTATTCCTAGGTATTTTATTCTTTTTGTTGCAGTGGTAAATGGGAGTGCTTCCTTAATTTCTCTTTCAAATTTTACATCATTAGTGTATCGGAATGCAAGATTTTCTGTGCATTAATTTTGTATCCTGCAGCTTTACCAAATTCATTGATTAGCTTTAGTAGTTTTCTGGTAGCATCTTTAGGGTTCTCTATAGTATCATGTCATCTGCCAACAGTGACAGTTTTACTTCTTTGTTTCCAATTTGTATTCATTTTATTTCTCTTTCTTCTCTGATTGTTGTGGCTAGGACTTCCAAAGCTATGTTGAATAATAGTGGAGAGAGTGGACATCCTTATCTTGTTCCTGATCTTAGAGGAAATGCTTTCAGTTTTTCACCATTGAGAATGATGCTTGCTGTGGGTTTGTCATATATGGCCTAATTATGCTGAGGTAGGTTCCCTCTCTGCCCACTTTTTGGAAAGTTTTTATCATAAATGGGTGTTGAATTTTGTCAAAAGCTTTTTCTGCATCTATTGAGATGATCATATGGTTTTTATTCTTCAATGGTGTATCACATTGATTGATTTGCATATATTGAGGAATCCTTGTATCCTTGGGATAAATCCCACTTGATCATGGTGTATGATCCTTTTAATGTGTTGTTGGATTCCGTTTGCTAGTATTTTGTTGAGGATTTTTGCATCTATATTCATCAGTGATATTGGTTTGTAATTTTCTTTTTTTGTAGTATCTTTGTCTGGTTTTGGTATCAGGGTGATGGTGGCCGCATAGAATGAGTTTGGAAGTGTTCCTTCCTCTGCAATTTTTTGGAAGAGTTTCAGAAGGATAGGTGTTAGCTCTTCTCTAAATGTTTGATAGAATTCACCTGTGAAGCCATCTGGTCCTGGACTTTTGTTTGTTTGGAAGATTTTTAATCACAGTTTCAATTTCATTACTTGTGATTGGTCTGTTCATATTTTCTATTTCTTCCTGGTTCAGCCTTGGAAGGTTATACCTTTGTAAGAATTTGTCCATATCTTCCAGGTTGTCCATTTTATTGGCATAGAGTTGCTTGTAGTAGTCTCTTAGGATGCTTTGTATTTCTGCAGTGTCTGTTGTAGCTTCTCCTTTTTCATTTCTAATTTTATTGATTTGAATCCTCTCCTTCTTTTTCTTGATGAGTCTGGCTAATGGTTATCAATTTTGTTTATCTTCTCAAAGAACCAGCTTTTAGTTTTATTGATCTTTGCTATTTTTTTCTTTGTTTCTGTTTCATTTATTTCTGCTCTGATCTTTATGATTTCTTTCCTTCTGCTAACTTTGGGTTTTGTTAGTTCTTCTTTCTCTAGTTCCTTTAGGTGTAAGGTTAGGTTGTTTATTTGAGATTTTCTTGTTTCTTGAGGTAGGTTTGTATTGCTATAAACTTCCCTCTTAGAACTGCTTTTGCTGCATCCCATAGGTTTTGGATTTCATGTTTTCATTGTCATTTGTCTCTAGGTATTTTTTGTTTTCTTCTTTGATTTCTTCAGTGATCTCTTGGTTATTTAGTAGTGTATTGTTTAGCTTCCATGTGTTTGTTTTATTTATGTTTTTTTCCCTGTAATTAACTTCTAATCTCATAGCGTTATAGTCAGAAAAGATGCTTGATATGATTTTAATTTTCTTATATTTACTGAGGCTTGATCTGTGACCCAAGATGTAATCTATCCTGGAGAACGTTTTGTGCACACTTGAGAAGAAAGTGTAATCTGCGGTTTTTGGATGGAATGTCCTATAAATATCAATTAAATCTCTTTGATCTATTGTGTCATTTAAAGCTTGTGCTTCCTTATTAATTTTCTGTCTGGATGATCTGTCCATTGAGTGAGGTGTTAAAGTCCCCCATTATTATTGTGTTTCTGTCGATTTCCTCTTTTCTAGCTGTTAGCAGTTGCCTTATGTACTGAGGTGCTCCTATGTTGGGTGTATTTATATTTATAATTGTTATATCTTCTCCTTGGATTGATCCCTTGATCATTATGTAGTGTCCTTCCTTGTCTCTTGTAACATTCTTTATTTTAACATCTATTTTTTTCTGATATGAGTATTGCTACTCCAGCTTTGTTTTGATTTCCATTTGCATGGAATATCTTTTTCCATCCCCGCACTTTCAGTCTGTATGTGTCCCTAGGTCTGAAATGGGTCTCTTGTAGACAGCATATATGTGAGTCTTGTTTTTGTATCCATTCAGGCAGCCTGTGTCTTTTGGTTGGAGCATTTAATCCATTCACGTTTATGGTAATTATTGATATGTATGTTCCTGTGACCATTTTCTTAATTGTTTTGGGTTTGTATTTGTAGGTTCTTTTCTTCTCTTGTGTTTCCCACTTAGTGATGTTCCTTTAGCATTTGTTGTAGAGCTGGTTTGGTGGTGCTGAATTCTCTTAGCTTTTGCTTGTCTGTAAAGCTTTTGATTCCTCCATCAAATCTGAATGAGATCCTTTCCAGGTGGAGTAATCTTGGCTGTAGGTTCTTCCCTTTCATTACTTTAAGTATATCATGCCACTGCCTTCTGGCTTGTAGAGTTTCTGCTTAGAAATCAGCTGTTAACCTTATGGGAGTTCCCTTGTATGTATTTTTTTTTTCTTTTTTTTCCTTTTTTTGCAGTACGCGGGCCTCTCACTGTTGTGGGCTTTCCCGTTGTGGCGCACAGGCTCCGAACATGCTGTAGGCTCAGCAGCCATGGTTCATGGGACCAGCTGCTCCGCGGTATGTGGGATCTTCCCGGGCCGGGGCACGAACCCATGTCCCCTGCATCGGCAGGCGGACTCTCAACCACTGCGCCACCAGGGAAGCCCCACTTGTATGTTTTTTGTCTTTTTTCCCTTGCTGCTTTCAGTAATTTTTCTTTGTCTTTAACTTTTGCCTATTTGATTACTGTGTGTCTCGGCATGTTTCTCCTTGGGTTTATCCTGTATGGGACTCTCTGCACTTCCTAGACTTGGGTGGTTATTTCCTTTCCCATGTTAGGGAGGTTTTTGACTAGAATATCTTCAGATATTTTCTTGGGTCCTTTCTCTCTCTCTTCTCCTTCTGGGACCCCTATGATGCGAATGTTGTTGCATTTAATGTTGTCCCAGAGGTCTCTTAGTCTGTCTTCATTTCTTTTCATTCTTTTTTCTTTATTCTCTTCCACAGCAGTGAATTCCACCACTCTGTCTTCCAGGTCACTTATCCATTCCTCTGCCTCAGTTATTCTGCTTTTGATTCCTTCTAGTGTAGTTTTCATTTCAGTTATTTTATTGTTCATCTCTACTTGTTTGTTCTTTAATTCTGCTGGGTCTTTGTTAAACATTTCTTGCATCTTTTCGATCTTTGCCTCCATTCTTTTTCCTAGGTCCTGGATCATCTTCACTATCATTATTCTGAATTGTTTTTCTGGGGTTTTATCTTGTTCCTTCATCTGGTACATAGCCCTCTGCCTTTTCATCTTGTCTCTCTTTCGTGAATGTGGTTTTTTTTCCACAGGCTGCAGGATTGTAGTTCTTCTTGCTTCTGCTGTCTGCCCTCTGGTGTTTGAGGCTATCTAAGAGGCCTCTGCAAGTTTCCTGATGGGAGGGACTGGTGGTGGGTAGTGCTGGCTGTTGCTCTCTGCTAATTTGTTTTTAAAGAAACTGACACCAGTGAATTGGCAATAATTGCTTAAGCACCTGTGCTTACTTGGGACAATTGTGGTGGAATATATATCTTTAAAAGTGATATTTTAAACCACCTATAATCCTTCTACCCACTGTTAATAGTTTAGTATTTGGTATATTTCCTTCTAATCCTTTTTTTTTTCTTTCACTTCTTATATACTTCTCCTTTTTTTAGACTAACTCTTTCTAAATTGCGAAATATCTGGAAGTTTAAAAAGCAAAAACTCTTCTTTGTGTTAACCATTCCATGAATAAATAAGAAAGAGGTAGGCGAGAATTAGCAGTGCTAAATAAAAGTGCATAGATAGACCTGTTAGCAAGGTTGATTGTTGGAATGAGAATGTACATGTTTCTCTCATAAGTTACCTTAGGGGTGCTACAATGTGATTGTGTTTCCAATAAACTTCCCTCCTTTTTTCTTCTTTATTGGATCTATACACAAATTTAATCAGAAGTATAAATCACTGCTATAAACGTATGGTATATTCTAAACATGACTCCCATGTCTACCTTTTAGATGAGAAAAATACGTATTAAAGTTAAATCACACTGTGAGAATGAATTTCTTTGTAGAGGAAAAAAGAGTGATTAAATGTAATCTTCCTGGTTAGGAGTAATGCGAGACAAAGGTGTTTGCTGGAGGATACCATTCCTATTTGCCAGTCGCCATGCTGTTTTGCAAGTTTTCAGAAGCAGAGGAAGCTTTGGTAAGCCATGTTGCTTTACCTTCCAGGCATCTGGAGTTTGAGCTAAGAAAGAATATTATTGTCTTGCTCTTAGCCTCTCTTAAGACACCAAAGTAAGGTTGGATTTCACCGTAGCATACGCCATTTATTTATTCTCTTCCTTCCTTCCTTACATTTTATCATTAACTTTGACCCAAACAATGGACGTCAGGTTCAGTTACTATACTGGCTCCATGCCAGCTCTAATGAGCCAGGAGATCCTGGCCTTCCCATCAGTCTTCATCAGTTTCAGCCTTTCTTACTGACACCTCTTGTATTTCAATATCAAATTTACTGTGCTTTTCCTTGTCATCCAATTTTCTAAATTCTTCCAAACTGGGATAGATAGTTGATCTGTCTGGGTCTTGTTACTGCCGGAGCCAGTGGCTTCCCCAGTCTTGGTAATGCTCTGTCAACACTCTGGTTTCTTCCCCATCAGTTTCTGCTTTTTCCATTCCATGTGTTTACAGCAACTGAAATATTTTCATCCTATTTTGTTTTTTCCTCTGTTGACTCCCCTTCCTTTCCTCTCTTTCTACTGAATCATTCTAATTTTCCTAGCATCAGTAAAGCCCATTGAAAGAAGTTAGAACAGTAAATCAGACATAGTTTCTTGCATTATTTCTTATCCATACCTGCCTCCCCACCACCACCCCCCAGCAACAAAGCAATATGGGAAGAACATTAGGTGTACTCTAATCACATCTCTTATGGTGGTCTGGGTCACAGGCATCTTCATTAGGAGAACATCCTGGTTACAGTAACGCCAGTCCAACACGACTTGCATTCACAGCATATCAGCTGCTGTACCAGTGGTGTTCCATTTAGTAGGGGAGTTGGGCAATTGCCTTTTCCAGGATACATACTGTGTTCTGTTGTTGCCCTTAGTCACCCCAAAACGCTAGATGTTCCCCCATCTCTAATTTTCATCCAAGCCGTCACAGACTGTGACTAGTTGGGGGTCATATGTTAACCAATACATGCCTCTTTATGCAGCTGTGTCCAGAATTAGGGAAATAGTCTGAGTCCACAATCCTGAAAAACCATTTAAGTAGTGACTCTTCTGGGAGCTACCTATACTTATCAACAAAGTGCATGAGCTCTTTAACTGTATGTCCTCCAGTTTCTGTTGTTTCATGACTTTGCCCTCTGCCAACCTGTATCACCTTCTTTGTGACCAGAGGATGAAAGGGTATAATCTGCTATATTAAACTGGAAGAATCTGAGGTCCCTTCCTTCCAAAGAACTTCCATTCCAACTTGCTTCCAATCAGTTCAAGTCTCCCAGCTTCAGCTGTGGCACAGAGAACACGCAGAACACCTTAATCTCCAGCTCATGCTCTCCCCACTAACACAGCCCTGAACACCTGGTTTTACCTAAACTAAAGGTAACAGCCTGTGGCACACACATAGGGAAACTGTGTGTGTGTAGGGGCTGGGGGTTGTTTCTTTTCTGTTGTGTTGTTCTCCCTAATAGGTGCATATAAAAGTTATAAAGTCAATCTAGCCATATCGTCTTTCTTTTTGAAAGTACAGGCAGTCATAAAACAAAACACTACCGGGGCTTCCCTGGTGGCGCAGTGGTTGAGAGTCTGCCTGCCGATGCGGGGGACACGGGTTCGTGCCCTGGTCTGGGGGGATCCTGCGTGCCGCGGAGCGGCTGGGGGCGTGAGCCATGGCCGCTGAGCCTGCGCGTCCGGAGCCTGTGCTCCGCAACGGGAGAGGCAAAAAAAAACAAAACAAAACAAAACACTACCATTTAGTTTTGTAATCTTAAATTTCAAACAATGCGTGGATGAATTATGTTATATTGTAGAATGTGTTTTCAATAATGTGTAGCATACAATGGAATAAATGCATATCCATACGTGCCCTGAATTTTCTAAACTGCAGGCTAATAAACAGGGTAACCTGCATCACTTCGGCCTGGTAGAGTTCACAAGCAGGTATTTCTCCTCTCGGTTTTGGTTTCTGCATCGTGTTTTCCGGAAGTCAGCTTACTGCTTTTGCAACTGGAGCCTAGAAGATAACATTCTTTGACTCCAAACTATCTAACAGTGCTTTTCTCTCAAGATAACCAAGGTTGAGGTCTCTAAATTTCACTTGTCATTCTGGCTTCCAGCCATATTATATAAGGCTTTAATTCATAATTAGTAAGAAGCTACAATTCCACAGAAAAGAGAACATTTTATATTAAATGACAATTATCCAACTTCATGATTTCACAAAATGATTAAGACACTAGAAAATAATTAAGATATCTTAAGTTTCCCAATACTGAAAAGTACAGGCATGGAGAGCGGGGTGGTAATTTTCTTTTTAACCTGTGTGTAGCTCTTGCTACAATGACAGAAAGAAAATAAATTCTTCTTAAAGAATTTCATTTTTATAGTTGCATAAATTATCAGATTTGCCCAAATTTTCTTTCCATATCAGAATCTCTGAGATCAGGTACGTTGCTTGCATAGTGATAGTCTTTAACCAAAACTCCCAAAGAGTAAGAACAAAAAGCCAAAAGTAGGCATCTCATAAACCTTGAGTGTTGGGTATTGTTGAAGAAGAGGATTGGATAACTAACTGTCAGAAGGCTCTTTCTGGTAATGATAATATTTTTGTGTGAAGATTTAACTCAGGACTGACAGCCAGGAGAGAAAATCGTACAGGTCCACAGTCCTTCATCCAAAATTCTTAGAGCCAAACGTATTTCAGAATTAACAAAGTTTTAAGCTAACATGGTTTACATACCATATGGGATACAATATGATGTACGATTATTCACATTAAATGTAATAAACAGTAAGTATAAATAGCCTCATATCAGTTCAGGTCAGATTTTACAACCAAATAGATTTGGGTTAGGTCAGATATTGCTACCAAAAAGGTTATGAAAAAAACTTTCACTTTTCATTACTCTTAAGATTTCACGGAACTTCCCTATGGTTAAGACACTGTGCTCCCAATGCAGGGGGCCTGTGTTCAATGCCTGCTCAGGGAACTAGATCCTAGATCCCACATGCTGTAACTAAGAGCCTGCATGCCACAACTAAAGATCAAGCATGCTGCAACTAAAGATCCTGAATGCTGCAACTAAAGATCCCGCATGCCACAGTGAAGATCCCACATGCCACAACTAAGACCTGGTGCAACCAAATAAATTTAAAAAAAAAAAAAAAGATTTCACAATTACAGATAAGGATTCTGGGCCCACATCACCATTTTATTTTATCTATTCCTACTTCAGGAATCTCCATAAAAGGCATTGTCTCTGCTTTTCTCTAAATTATATCTTCATATTGTTCTCCGAGATAAAGGCTATACAGATTTCAGGAGGAACCCATTAAGGAATTTCAAATCCAGTTGGGTTAAATATTCACCTTCAGAGACAGAGAACTGAACTAAATTGCTTTTATAATTATTGTCGTATTCAAGAAATAAAAATTCATAGGGATATTTAGTGAAAATAGGCTTTCTCACACCCCAGTTTCCCAGCCAGCCAAAGCGCCCTCCTTGGATGTAACCTCTCTCAGTTTCCTGCGTGTCTTTTCAGGGATAGTTATACATATACAATATTGACTATGTATATGAATCTGTGCACTGTAAAACTACCCCATTTTTTAAAATCCATACAATGTCCCATTGTATGAATGTACCACAGTGCATTTAGCCAGCCCACTAGTGAATGAATATTTGAGTTATTTTCAGTCTTTCATGATTGCAGACTATAATGCTGCAATGAATATTCCTATACATGCCATTTATAAATGTGTGAGGATATCTGTAAGATAAATTCCTAGAAATGTAATTGTGGGTCAAAGATAAATTCATTATAAATTTTGATAGATACTGCTAAATTGCTTTAATAGAGGTTGTACAACTTATGTTCCCACTTGCAATATTTGAAAGTGCCTGTTTTATTATACTTTAAAGAGTATAATCAAAAAGTTTAGTTCTTTGCCAATCTGAGAGATGAAAATGGTATCTTTTAGTTATAATTTACATTTTTCTTGTTATGAGTGAAGTTTTATATTTGAGTCATTTGTATTTTCTACAAACTATTGTTCTATTTTTTATCTATTTTTCCACTAATATGTTAGTCATTTTCTTTATATGTGAAAAAAAGTAGTTCTTTTTGTAACATGTTACAAACATTTTTCCCAGCTTCTCTTTCATCTTTTAACTTGGGTTCTATGGCATTTTTTCCCATGCAGAAAACTCTCCCATACAAATTACTTTTCACGGCCCTTTCAGCTGATTCTACCTTTAATTTGTCTTCAGTCGTTTCACTCTGCATTCATTCATGTAATAGTTTGTTATGATAGCTTTAATGGCATATTTATCCAGAGTTCTTTTCTAATCTTTCTAGCTAGTCTCCCTTTCTCTGCCTATATCCTGCTTCCTAACAATACTTCAAAAAAAATAGTAATAGCTTTCATTAATTGAGCACTTATTATATGCCAGGCATAGAGCTAAACACTTTACATACATTATCATAATTCCAAAGATAAACATTGTCTTTATCCCCAATTTAAAGGTGAGGCAACTGAAGCTTGGAAAAACTAAGCAACTTGCTCCAAATCACTTAGTTAGAAATTGGTAGAACCAGGATTCAAATACAGCATCTTTACTTTGGAGCCTGAGCTCTTACCACTACCTTGAATGAAGTGTTTTAATAAAGAATATAAATTTGGAGATATTACCAGAAATGCTATAGTAGGATTATGCTCAGCCCTATAAGGAGGACTAAGATATTATTCTCCTTGAATAGAAAAGTCTTGGGCATGAAGATTTCCAAATTCTTCCATATTTATTCACTTTGTTATTGCCTGTTTCCCACTGGTTTCTGAAAAGCCATGCCATTTAAAATAGATAAAGTAGAATTGTCATCTATTAGAAGTATATATACTCATGAATTTAGCCCATTGAATTTTTCTACTTTGCTGAAAGTCTCTAGCTACAACTTTATTTAAGTGGTAATGACTTATCAGAATAACAGTTTCATCAACTGGATTCACTTTTAAAAGCCCTAACACAACAGATAATATTGACTTTGTAGATCTAGAGGTTGAGATCACGAAATAGGAGTTGAACTTTTCAGCCAACATAATTTCAGTTTAACTGATACTACAGAACTAACAGCATTAAGAAGGCAGAAGAGAACCTGTAGGAACTCTTAATTTCTCCAGTGCCTGTACCAGAATGATGCCTGGGCTCCCCACACCTTGCTTACAGACTGTGGGGACTGGTTGGCATGAATGTGAGAAAAAAGTACCTATCTCATGCGGATCACTGATGCCTGTCTGAATTCACTATCTCAGAAAGGAAGATAGATGCTAGCTAGATCTTTATGAACCTGGCTAGATTATGGCATGGTAAAACAAACCTAATTTGAGCTATCTTAGCTGAGATTTCCTGAACCCTTCATTGTGTCTTTTCATCTTATTTCTGCTCATTAAAGCAAGTTATGTTGACATTATCTTGTATGAAGGTAGTAGAAAGGAAGTTTAAGAAAAGCATACTTTAAAGGAAATATTTTCAAGCAAACTGTCCTTAAATCAACACTAATGACCAAATACTGATTTTTTTTCTTCAGATAACAGAATAAATACAAAATATAGCTAGAGTAAGATAATAAAAGCTATGGGGATTCTTTAATAAAATTAGAGCGATGGCATCTCCATAAAATATAATACTGCTGTAGTTTACAAGAATTAGGTAGATCTATATGCATTATTGTGGAATGATCTCCAAAACATTCTGTTAAGTGAAAAAGCAGATCATAGATCATAACACATAAGCATGGCTCAATTTAAGTTTTTAAATATCAATACATTTGTGTCAATGTATGTTTATTTGTGTATGCACATATAAGCATGTAATTGTATAAAAAAGATTTGGAAGGATATATACTAAACTATTTACACTGATTTCTGGGAAACAGAATGGGATTTGTATTTTGGTAGGAGATAACATGTTGAAGGGAATTTTATTTTTCTCTGTATAATTCTATATATTTGAATTTTTATAATGAAAACATACTCATATTACTTGAGCAATTATAATTAAGAAAACAATTGTGACAAGGTAGTTTCATTTGATTTATTGTATACTTTACATTAAGAATACAATGTTTCTTTTTTTTTTTTGTGTGGTACGCGGGCCTCTCACTATTGTGGCCTCTCCCGTTGCAGAGCACAGGCTCCGGACATGCAGGCTCAGCGGCCATGGCTCACGGGCCCAGCCGCTCCGCGGCATGTGGGATCTTCCCAGACCGGGGCACGAACCCGTGTCCCCTGCATCGGCAGGCGGACTCTCAACCACTGTGCCACCAGGGAAGCCCAAGAATACAATGTTTCTTGCCCTCATTTTCAGTGTAATGAGGGAGACAGACATTAAACAAATAAACCCATACAAATAAATAATTACAAATTGTGATAAATACTAGGAAGAAAAAAAACAGATTATTATGAGAAAAAAATAACTAGGGCAATCTAATTTAGATAGTGGAGTTAAGGAAGGCTTTTCTGAAGCAGTGATATTTCAGTTGATATCTAGTAGGATGAATTACAGTTTTACAGGAGAAAAATAGGTAGATAGTTGATATACAAGTGTTTATCTTGTTATTATTCTTAACTATACATAAAATACTATATGCACTCTTCTGTATTAAAAAGTAAAAAAAGGGAGAGAAAGGAAAGAGAATGAGAGAGGGAAAACATTCCTAACAGATGAAAGAGCAAATATGCAGGTCTTAAAGCAGGAAATAACTTGTCCATTCCAGAAACAGAAAGAAGGCCATTGTAGCTGGATTGTAATGAGTGAAGCAGAAAGTCATATGTGAAATGAGAAAGGAGAAGCAGGCAGGAGACAGGACATTCGGGGTCTTGTTCCCAAGAAATGGAACCAATTAGGAGAGATATAGAGGGTGTTATTGTAAGGAATTCATGAGTTGTGAGGAAATTCAGTAAGAGTTGGTGTTTGCAGTCTTAACACTGAAATCCGTAAGGCAGGTCAGCAGGCTGGAAATTCAGGCAGAATATCTATGTTGCAGTCTTAAGACAATTCCTTCTCCTGCAGAATATCTATGCTGCAGTCTGAAAACAGAATTCCTTCTCCATTAGGAAACCTCAGTCCTTGCTCTTAAGGCCGCCCTTAAGAACACACACACATTATAGAAGATAATTTGCTTTAAAGTCAACTGGTAAATGTTAATTACATCTAAAAATATGTTCTGCACTGCTGTTTGACCAAACAACTGAGTACCACATCCTAGCCAAGTTGACACATAACTTACCCATCACACTGCATCACTTGTTAGCTATTTTATACTTAAGTGCAAGGGGCTGTCCCTGAATGGGATTGACAGGATCCATTTTGACTTTGTAAAAGTTCACTCTGGTTTCTCTGTGGAAGAGAACAGGAGTAAAATGGGAAACCATTGAGGCTGTTGCAGTAATACAGATGGGAGATGATAGGAACTGGGACCCAAAGGTTGAAATGGAATAAGAACAATCAAGCCATAATATATTTAGGAAGCAGAACCAACAGGACCTTACAGGGGAGAGGGCAGTAAAGAGAGGGAGGTGTCGAGGATGATTCTTAGGTTTTGGCTTTAGTAATGGAGTGGATGAAAGAGCTTTTGTTGAAATGAGAAAACTGGGAGAGGAGGAAGCAAATTTAGCCATGAGGAGAAGGTAGGTATGAGGCAAAGATGAAGACTTTGGTTTAGGGAAAGTTAAGTTCGAGATGCTTTGAGATGTCCAGTGGAGAAATCATGTAAATGATTGGATTTTGGATCTTGGACTAAAGATAATAAATTCAAGAATTGGCACGGAGATGTTATATAATACTGAGGTTGGCTCAAAAGGAAGAGTAAAAGGAGAAAAGCAGAAAAGAGACCTCTGACCTAAGCCCTGAGGAATGTCAGTATTTTTAAGTTGGATGGAAGAAAAAGAGCTAGCAAATTATTTTGAGAAGCGGCCCAAAAGGCCAGAAGAAATTCAGGAGTTTGTAATGTCATGGAAACCAAGAACAGAGAGAAAAGTATTTCAAGGAGGAGGATATGATCAATTCTGTAGAATGAGTCTAAGAGGTCAAAATATTATAACTGAAATGTCCACTGGATTTGACAAAATGGAGGTTTTTCAGTGACCCTGGGAAGAATGGTTTCAAGAAAGTGGTCAGGAGAAAGCCAAGTTGAAGTGATTGCTGACCAAATGAGAGGTGAGGAAGAAGTGACAGTGCGCGCTACTGTTTCAAAAAGCTTGTTATAGAAAGAAGCAGAAGGGAATATGAGTTAAGGGAGGATTTCTTTTTAATTTTGTACTATGGAAGTTTTCAAATGCACACAAAAATAGAGCGAATATAATGGACCCATATGCTTTACTGAGTTTCAGCAACCTTCAGTGTTCACTATTCCCTCTTAATCCGAGGCATCATATCATTTTACCAATAAATACTTCAATATGTATTTCTAACAGATAATTATTTTTTAAAACATAACCACAATACCACTAACACGCCCCCAACAAAATAAAAGTTCTTTAATATCATCTAGTACTCTCTCCATATTCAGTTTTTCCCCATTTGTTTCAAACATACATATCTATCATTGATTTTTTTAATCACTATTCAATTAAAGTCTACATACTGCTTTTGGCTGATGGATCTCTTAAATCCCTTTTAATCTATAACAGGTTTCCCTTCTTTTGTAATGACATTTATTTGTTGAAGTAGCTGAGTCATTTGTTTTGTGGAATTTCACATATTCTGGGACTTAGATAATGACATCCTTATATCATTTAGCCTCTTCCTCTGTACTTTGCATTTCATGCAAATTGACAAAGTAGATGGAGAGGTTTGGTTAAAGTCTAATTGTTCTATAGTAAGAATACTTCATAGGTGATGCTGTGTACTTCCTGTTGTAGTATATTAGGAAGAAAATAATTACTGGTTGTCCTATTTTCATGATGTTAATATGTATCAGTGTGCTTAGATGATGTCATCCTGATCCATCTATTATAAAGGTCACTATTGACCTTTCACTTAGGAATTTAGCAGCCATTGATGACTGCTAACTAGATTAGGGGCTGCAAAATGACAGTTTTTCTATTGTTATTCCCTCTTCATTTATAAGCCACGATTTTTCTAACACAGGAAGGACTTTAAGGATGTTTTTTAATTTTGGAAGGTACCAGGTGATGCTGATGGCAATGATTTAGTAGAGAGAGAAAAACTGATACTGAAGAAGAGAGAAGAGATGATCAAATGATGATGATCCCCAAGAAGGTGACAGGGGATGGGATTCAGAGCAGTTAAGGAAGGGTCAGCTTTTGTTAGGAGATGGTCCACTTCTTCCATTGTAAGGGAGGGAAGAAACAAGACAGATGCAGATGCAAGGAAGTTGGTAATTGGGTGATCAGAAGAGTAATTTAGTTTCCTTAGTTCCCTGTGGTTATATTTTTTCAATGAAGTACACAGCAAAGTCATTGACTAGAAGGTGGAGAAATTGGGGGAAGGAAGTAGGGGAGCAAAAGTTTTAATTTTGCTTTTATGTTTAGTGACAACTTTTAAAAAAAATAACTGTGAAAATTCCTGTAATGCCAATGGCTTTATTGGAGCCCTCAAACTAAAATTACTTTTTCTTAGAAATCTTACCTTTCAAAGGGATTCCTGAAAGCTGTCTAATCTCTTTGATGGAAGAAGAAATCAAGAATTTGTTCCAATATACAGTTCTGTCTGTGTTTTCTCTATTCCTTCCTGAGACCTTAGCCTGATTCTTCTTGTTAGTTAATTCTTGATGTTGATTTGGATCACATTGATATACATTTTTGAAAATGTGATTGTTTGCCTCTGAGATCTGTTTCACCCTGTGAATGTCTTACTTATCCTTTTGGTCCCTGAGAAACTGGAAGTGTGGATTGCCATTACATGAATTCATGCAGCTTTTTTCTTGTAACTTTAATCTGGGTATTTTGGGAAATAAATGCATTATGTTCTGGCCCTCTAGAATGCAAATGCTAAGTATATTTCCAAAAGTGTTACTTTTGGAAATAGTAAAATCATAGTAAATAGTAAAATAGTAATTATTTTAAGCAAAATAATTAACATTCGCAGGCACGGTTAAATACCTCCAGTGGCAAAACCTAAATACCATAAGGAAGCAGGATACCCTCTTAAAGCATATTATTTTTTTTAATTGAAATATAGTTGATGTATAATATCATGTTAGTTTCAGGTGTAGGACATAGTGATTTGGCATTATGAAATGATCACCACGGTGAGTCTAATAACCATTTGTCCCCATACAAAGTTATTGCAATATTATTGACCATATCCCTTATGCTGTATGTTACATCCCTGTGGCTTATTTTATAACTGAAGGTTTGTACGTCTTAATCCCCTTTACCTATCTCATCCATCCTCCCACCTTCCTCCCATCAGGCACCCACCCATTTGTGCTCTGTATCTCTGAGTCTGTTTTCATTTTGTTTTCTTTGTTTTGGTTTTGGTTTCCAAATATAAGTGAGATCATACAGTATTTGTCTTTCTCTGTCTGACTTATTTCACTTAGCATGATACCCTCTAGAATCATCCATATTGTCACTAGAGGCAAATTTATTATTTTTTTTAATGGCTAAGTAACATCCCATTGTATATGTATACCACATCTTCTTTATGCATTTATCTATTAGTGGACACTTAGGTCACTGCCACATCTTGGCTATTGTAAATAATGCTGCAGTGAACACTAAGGTGCATATGTCTTTTCAAATTAGTATTTTTGTTTTCTTTGGGTAAAAACCCAGGAGTGGAATTGTTGGATCATATGATTTGAGGGGCCTTCATACTGTTTTCCATAGTGGCCGCACCAATTTACAGTCCCATCAACAGCATTCTACACATCCTTGCCAACAGTTATTATTTGTTGTCTTTTTGGTAATAGTCGTTCTGACAGGTGTGAGGTGGTATCTCAGTGAGGTTTTGATTTGCATTTCTCTGATGATTAGTGATGTTGAGCATAGTTTCACGTGTCTGTTGGCCATCTGCTTGTCTTCTTTGGAAAAATGTCTATTCATATCCTCTGCCCATTTTTAATTGGGTTGTTTGTTTTTTTTAATGTTGAGTTATATGAGTTCTTTGTATATTTTGGATATTAAATCCTTATTGCATATATTGTTTGCAGATATCTTCTCCCATTAAGGAGGCTGCCTTTTCCTTTATTTTTTTTTATTGGAGTATAATTGCTTTACAATGTTGTGTTAGTTTCTGCTGTACAATGAAGTGAATCAGCTATATGTATACCTATATCCCCTCCCTCTTGGACCTCCCTCCCACCCATCTAGGTCATCACAGCACCAAGCTGAGCTTCCTGTGCTGTATAGCATGTTCCCGCTAGCTGTCTGTTTTACACATGGTAGTGTATATATGTCAATCCTAATCTCCCAATTCATCCCACCCTCTCCTTCCCCCCTGTGTCCACATGTCCATTCTCTATGCCTGTGTCTCTATTCCTGCCCTGCAAACCAGTTCATCTGTACCATTTTTCTAGATTCCACATATATGCGTTAATATATGATATTCATTTTTCTCTTTCTGGCTTACTTCACTGTGTATGACAGACTCTAGGTCCATCCACATCTCTACAAATGACCCAATTTTGTTCCTTTTTATGGCTGAGTAATAGTCCATTGTATATATGTACCACATTGTCTTTATCCATTCATCTGTTGTTGGACATGTAGGTTGTTTCCATGCCCTGGCTATTGTAAATAGTGCTGCAGTGAACATTGGGGTACATGTGTCCTTTTGAATTATGGCTTTACTGGGTATATGCCCAGTAGTAGGATTGCTGGGTCGTATGGTAGTTCTATTTTTAGTTTTTTAAGGAACCTCCATACTGTTCTCCATAGTGGCTGTACCAATTTACATTCCCACCAACAGTGCAAGAGTGTTCCCTTTTCTCCACACCCTCTCCAGCATTTATTGTTTGTAGATTTTTTGATGATGGTCATTCTGACCGGCATGAGGTGATACCTCATTGTAGTTTTGATTTGCATTTTTCTAATGATTAGTGATGTTGAGCATCCTTTCATGTGTTTGTTGGCAATCTGTGTATCTTCTTTGGAGAAATGTCTCTTTAGATCTTCTGCCCATTTTTGGATTGTGTTGTTCGTTGTTTTTAATATTGAGCTGCATGAGCTGCTTGTATATTTTGGAGATTAATCCTTTGTCCGTTGCTTCATTTGCAAATATTTTCTCCCATTCTGAGGGTCGTCTTTTTGTCTGGTTTATGGTTTCCTTTGCTGTGCAAAAGCTTTTAAGTTTAATTAGGTCCCATTTGTTTATTTTTGTTTTTATTTTCATTACTCTAGGAGGTGGGTCAAAAAAGATCTTGCTGTGGTTTATGTCAAAGAGTGTTTTTCCTATGTTTTACTGTAAGAGTTTTATAGTGTCTGGTCTTACATTTAGGTCTGTAATCCATTTTGAGTTTATTTTTGTGTATGGTGTTAGGGAGTATTCTAATTCCAGTCTTCTACATGTAGCTGTCCGGTTTTCCCAGCACCACTTATTGAAGAGGCTGTCTTTTCTCCACTGTATGTTCTTGCCTCCTTTGTCATAAATTAGGTGAGTTACATGAGCTCTTTGTGTATTTTGGATATTAAATCCTTATTGGATATATTGTTTGCAATATCTTCTCCCACTAAGGAGACTGCCTTTTCCTTTTGTTGGTGGTTTCCTTCGTTGCACAAAAGCTTCTTATTTCGATGTAGTGCCATTTGTTTATATTTGCTTTTTTTAATCTTGCGATTGATTTTATTTTTTAAATTAATATACAAGCAATTTTAATTCATTGATTTATATTAATCAATCAAAATATCAAAAAAATGTTTAACTGTTTTTATTTCCCTTGCCTAAAAAAAAAAATTTCTAAGCATGATGTCAAAAAGTGTACTGCTTATGTTTTCTTCTAGGAGTTTTATCGTTTCAGGTGTTAACATTAAGGCTTTAATCCATTTTGAGTTTACTTTTGTCTGTGATGTGACTTAGAGCATATTCTTAAAGCTTGCTCTTAAAATTCAAGTCTAGGTCCTATCAAGGTGCTTCCTTTTCCAGCCAAGATAGAGCAACAGGGATTGGATTTATTCCCCCACCTGAACAAGAAAACAAACAGACAAAATACATGAAACAACTGTTTTCAAATATTGTACGTCAAGGACAGTTATCCATGAAAGAGGAGAAATAAATGAGGTAGCTCTACAGTCACATTTCTAGGCCACAAATCAGGAACCTCTGTGGAGCCCAGCAAGTTCACTGACTTGAGGAGGCAGAGCTGGGAGTCTGAGGATACCAAGATGGCTAGTGTTTGCAGGGCAGAGGAGTGAACAGGAGAGAGCTACAAAAAGAGAGAGCTCTAGATATCTGTAGTGTCTAAAATTGCTTAAAAAGCTAACATTAGGAGGAGCATCAATAGTCAATTTAAAAACAAGGCAAATGATTTCAGGTGGTTTTCCTTGACTCTTAATGAGTTGACTCATATTACAGATTGGGTTCTGTTGGAGTCAGTGACAAGTGCCAAGTTTGTACCAGTGACTGAAGAATTACCTTCTGTGAATAGTCTATGTGGAAAAATTACAGGCAAGAATATTTTCAAGGAAGTTGAGAAAATATACTTTCAGTACAACCTTAAGTGGAATCCTCTAGTATTACAACTGATGGTGGCAAAATTATGTATGGAGCAGAAAAAGGTTTAATTAACCCAATTTATAAAGCTTGTGAAAAATGTAAGGTATTTAAAGCTTATTGTTATTCATCACCTTATTCATCAGCAGCTACTTTGAGGAACATATTTTAATTTATTACAGGTTATTAAATCAGTAGTGTCAATGGCAAACTTCATTTGTCCTCATGGTCTTAACCATCATCAGTTCCATGAGTTTTTTTTGTTTTTGTTTTTGTTTTTTTGCGGTACGCGGGCCTCTCACTGTTGTGTCCTCTCCCGTTGCGGAGCACAGGCTCCGGACGCGCAGGCTCAGCGGCCGTGGCTCACGGGCCCAGCCGCTCCGCGGCATGTGGGATCTTCCCAGACCAGGGCACGAACCCGTGTCCCCTGAATCAGCAGGCGGACTCTCAAACACTGCGCCACCAGGGAAGCCCAGTTTTGTGATTTTTTTGAGGACTGAAATTGAAATTTTTCTGAACGAGAAAAATCCCCTTTGACTTCTATTACTGAGATTCACTTTGAAAATTAGCTTTTGCTGCAGGTTTGACAATGTTTCTTAATGAATTCAACCTAAACTTAAAAGGCAAAACAGATGCTTATATACAAATTTGTACTGTGATAGTCATTTCAGTGAACTAACCTTTTGTGAATCACAAGTAATATCAAGTTGTTTTGTTGTTGTTTTTACACAGTTTTTTTTAACATCTTTATTAAAGTATAATTGCTTTACAATGTTGTGTTGGTTTCTGCTGTATAACAAAGTGAATCAGCTATATGTATACATATATTCCCATATCCCCTCCCTCTTGCATCTCTCTCCCACCCTCCCTATCCCATCCCTAGGTGGTCACAAAGCACCGAGCTGATCTCTCTGTGCCATGTGGCTGCTTCCCACTAGCTATCTATTTTACATTTGGTAGTGTATATATGTCCATGCCACTCTCTCACTTAGTCCCAGCTTACCCTCCCCCCTCCCAGTGTCCTCAAGTCGATTCTCTACGTCTGCATCTTTATTCCTGTCCTGCACCTAGGTTCTTCAGAACCTTTTTTTTGTTTTTGTTTTAGATTCCATATATATGTGTTAGCATATGGTATTTGTTTTTCTCTTTCTGACTTACTTCACTCTGTATGACAGACTGTAGGTCTATCCACCTCACTACAAATAACTCAATTTCGTTTTTTTTTATGGCTGAGTAATATACCATTGTATATATGTGCCACATCTTCTTTATCCATTCATATGTTGATGGACACTTAGGTTGCTTCCATGTCCTGGCTATTGTAAATAGAGCTGCCATGAACATTGTGGTACATGACTCTTTTTGAATTATGGCTTCTCATGCTGTCAAAACCTAAAAGAAGTGAGACGTTCATTCTCATAAAAATCTGTCATGGATATGATTTCTGAGCTCAACCTACACTTCTAGGAACGTTTTTGTGACTTGGATGCAAATGCAGGGAAAGGATATTTCTACATTGCAAAATTCGTTTAACTGTGCCATTCTGCCTAACCATCAATTGGAGTGATTAGTCTTCAATGTAATGACATGCTAAAAGGCAAATATTAAGAGAAGAATCTAATAGAATTCTATATATATTAAATTAAAATCATATGCTTGTGGATTAATATCACTATTTGACAATACCAGTCTGCATTTTCACATATGAAATACATTTAAAATATATTTCATATATTTTAAATATATATTATATATTAAATATAACATATAAATATAATTTTATATATTATATTAAATATTAGTATTTAAATTGTATAATATATTAATATATTGCTGATAATTATTAATTATTGTATAATTAATAATATAATAATTATTAATATATGGTGTATTATATTATATATTATTAATAATATATTATATATTTTCAAGTTTATATATTATATAATATAACACAATGTATAATATTAATATACTAATATATATTATACATTTTAATATATATTAATATAATATAATAATATATATCATATATAACATTAATATTATAAATATATTTTTATATATTATATATAAATATATTACTTTAAATATATAATAATTATGTTATTTCATATAAATATATTATTTATATATAATACTATATAACATATATTGATAATAATATTAATGCTATATATATACACATTATATTAATATATACTGTAATATATTATATATAATGTATTTATAACATAATATATATTATATATTATAATATAGTAAATATAATGTATATAATACATTATATGCATCATTAATAATATATGTATTGCAGTATATAATATATAATATATTATATGTAAATTTGAATGTTATAATATATATATAGTACATAATATATAATATGTTATATAGTATTATATATAATATTATTATATGTTATGTATTATATTTTATATATTTTATGTTTTATATTTTATACTTTATATACAATTATAAATTATAACTATATATAATTTAATAATAAATTTTATTATAATTATAAATTATGTTATGATTATATATAATTATAATAATTGTATTTTATAATATATATTATATGTATTATATTTTATATATTATGCATTTTATATGTATTATATATTATAAATATATATAACTATAGTATAATTATGTTATAATTATATTATACTTATATAATTAAATATAATATTAATATTATTTGATGTTTTATATATTTATTATATAACATATTTAATAAAATATACTACATATATTTCATATATATTTATATGTATATTAAAATGTTAAAAATCTCATTACAGATCAGCATTAACAGATGAACATTTTCAATTTGGATGATAGGGAACATTAACTTTGAACCCTAATTAAGTGAAATTATTTCCCCTCCCCCTCCAAAAAAGAAGAATTCTAGTCTTCTCATTAGTGGACCTGAATGAAAAATTTTAAAAGTATACTCAATTATTCTATTTTTAATTTTGCCAATATAAACTTTGTGGAATTTGTTTTCTCCCTTGTTATGTAAGAAAACCTTCTCATGGATTTTGCTTCTTGGCAGCAAAGCCTAAAATATTTACTTTACATTGGTCCTTTACAGAAAAACATGTCTGACCCCTCCCATGGACAGCCAATCACAGGCATTGAACTAGAGGACTGACCACTGCCCAGATCCCACACTGTCTGCTGGGTAGGATGCAGATAGGACTTATCCAAATAACACTGCAAATACTTTGAAAACTTAACTGACATTATAGCAACACTAAGAAAACCATTTGGAACTGTGTCCTGAACCAATCCTAGTTTAATGCCTGCTACAATAGAACAAAACAAAACAAAATCAGCAATCTCCTTAGGATTTAAACAATACCTAGGTGACATAAATATTCAAAATGTCCAGGATACCGACTAAAATTACTCAGCATATGAAGAACCTTGAAAATCTCCTCTCCCAAGAGTTTGATTGTCTTTTAATCAATAGATGCCAAACCTGGGATAACACAGATGTAGCATTTATCAGACAACTTTAAAGCAACTATTATAACCATGCTTCATGAAGTAAGGGTCAACAGACTTCAAACGTATGGAAAGACAGAAAATATCAGCATAGAAATAGAAAATATAAAGAGCCAAATGCATATTTTAGAACTAAAAGAGTAAAGTAACTGGGCGCTTCCCTGGTGGCGCAGTGGTTGAGAGTCCACCTGCCGATGTAGGGGATGCGGGTTCATGCCCCGGTCCAGGAAGATCCCACATGCCACGGAGTGGCTTTACCCATGAGCCATGGCCGCTGAGCCTGCGCGTCCGGAGTCTGTGCTCTGCAACGGGAGAGGCCAAAACAGTGAGAGGCCTGCGTACTGGAAAAAAAATAAATAAAGAGTAAAGTAACTGAAAATTTATAATCCACTGGATGAGCTTAATAGCAGAATAGAAATGACAGAGGAGAGAATCAGTAAGCTTGTGGATAAATCACTGGAGATTATCTAGTCTGGACAACAGACAGGAAAAAAAAAGATGGAAAAAGATATAGAAACAGAGCCTCATCAAATTGTGTGAGAATACTAGAAAGAGAAAAAACATAAAGTACAAAAATATTAGAAGAAAATGTATTCAGTAAAAGACACAAGATTCACAAAGCTCAGCAAACCCAAGCAAGATCAATTCAAAGAAATCTCTCCTAGACCCATCGTAATTAGACTTGTGAAAACTATATAGAAAGAATACTGGAAACTGCCAGAGAAAATGGACATATATCATACGGGGGAACAACAATTCGAATGACTATATATTTCTCATCAGAAATCAAGGACAGTAGAAGTTATAAAACGCTGAGGGAAAAGACCTCTCAACTCAGAATTCTATCTCCATTGAAAATATCTTTGACGAATAAAGGTGAGATGAAGAAGCTCTCAGATGAAGGGAACAGAATTCATCAACAGCAGACCTGCTCTAAAAGAAATGCTAAAAGTACTTCAGATGAAGTATTGGGAAAAGATAAATAAAACTGTCCCTGTTCAAAGATGAAATGATGTCTACATAGAAAATCCCATGTACTCTACAGAGAGGTTCCTAGAACTAAATGAGTTTATTAAGGGTTGCAGGATAAAAGGCCAACACACAAAATTCAATAGTACTTCTATTTACTAACAAAGAGCAATTGGAAACTGAAATTAATGCAACAATGCCATTCACGATAGTTCCAAATAATTGCAACAGTCTACCTTTAAGTAACATCATGCATTTCATGTATGGTATAAGACGCATACAACAGTATACTCTCACTTTCCCCCCTCCCAGCTTTTGTGCTATTTTTATTATACATTTAATTTATACATATGTATACACCACTTTGTGTCCGTCCAAATTTCTATCCAGTATCATTTTGAGACTTCTTTATATATTCTGGATAGAAGTCTTTTGTTTGATATGTGATTTCCAAGTATTTTCTTCCAATATAGAACTTGTCTTTTGATTCTCTTAATGTATCTTTCACAGATAAAATGTTTTTAATTTTGATAAAATCTAATTTTTTATTTTATACATTGTGCTCTTGATGTCGTATTTAAAATTTCTTTGGCTAACTTCAGGTCACAGATGTTTTTTCCTATATTTTCTTTTAAAAGTTTTACAATTTATGTTTCACACTTAAACCTGTGATCCATTTAGATTAACTTTTTAAAAAGACTATTTTTTTAGAGCAGTTTTGGGTTCACAGAAAAACTAAGAGGAAGATAAAGGAATTTCTCATATATCTCCTGCCCCCACACCTGCATAACTTCCCTCATTATCAACAAGCCCTACCTGAGAGGTACATTTGTTACAACTGATGCATGAACCTACATTGACCTATCATAATCAGTTAAAGTCCATAGTTTACCTTATGGTACACTCTGGGTGTTGTACATTCTATGAGTTATGGCAAATTTATAATGACATGTATCCATGATTATAGTATCATACAGAGTGTTCTCACTGCCGTAAAACCCCTCTGTGCTCTGCCTATTCATCCCACTTCCCCAGCCCCTGGCAACCAATGATCTTTTTACTGTCTCTGTAGTTTTGCCTCTTCCAGAATGTCATATAGATGGAATCATTTGGTATGTAGCCTTTCCAGATTGGCTACTTAGTAATATGCATGTAAAGCCCCTCCATGTTTTTTCATGACTTGATAGCTCATTTATTTTTAGTGCTGAATAATATTCCATTGTCTTTATGTCCCACATTCATTCACATCATTATTTGTCCATTCACCTTCTAAAGGACATCTTGGCTGCTTCCAAGTTTTGGCTATTATGAGTAAAGCTGCTATAAACATCTACGTGCGGGTTTTTGTGTGGACATAAGTTTTCAGCTTTTCGGGGTAAATGTCAAGGAGCATGATTACTGGATCATAGGGTAAGAATATGTTTAGTCTGGTAAGAAACTGCCAACTTGTGTTCTAAAGTGGCTGTGCCATTTTGCATTTCCACCAGCAATGAATGAGAGTTTCTGCTGCTCCACATCCTCCCCAGTATTTAGTGTTGTCAGTGTTACAGATTTAGGCCATTCTAATAAGTGTGTAGTAGTATCTCATTGTTGTTTTAATTTGCATTTCCCTGATGACATAGATGTGGGCATCTTTTCATATGCTTATTTGCCATCTGTGTATCTTCTTCAGAAAGGTGTCTGTTAAGATCTTTGGTCCATTTTTTAATCAGGTCATTTGTTTTCTGATTGTTGAGTTGTAAGTGTTCTTTGTATGTTTTGGTTAGTAGTATTTTATCAGATGTGGGTTTTGCAAATATTTTCTCCTTGTCCGTGGTTTGTCTTCTCATTGTCTTGAGATTGTCTTTTGCAGAGCAGAAGTTTTTAATTTTAATGAAGTCCATTTTATCAATTATTTCTTTCATGGATAGTGCCTTTGACGTGGTATTTATGAAGTAATAATTATACCCAAGGTCTTCTAGGTTTCCTCCTATTTATCTTCTAGGAGTTTTATAGTCTTGCATTTTACATTTTGAGTTAATTGTTGTGGAAGGTGTAGGGTCTGTGTCCAGATTCATCTTTTTGCATATGGATATCTAGTTGTTCCAGGCCATCTTTGAGCATTTGTTGAAAAGGTTATCTTTGCTCCATTGCCTTTGCTCCTTTTTCAGAGATCAATTGATTATATCAATACTTATGTGGGCTCTCTATTCTGTTTTGTTGATCTATTTGTCTATTTTTTTTTTGCCAGTACCACACTGTCTTGATTACTGTAGCTTTATAGTAAGTTTTGAAGTCAGGTAAAGTCACTCCTCAACTTTTTTCTCCTCCTTCATTTTTGTGTTGTCTGTTCTGGATCTTTTGCCTCTCCACATTAACTTTAGAATCAGCTTGTCAGTATCCACAAAATAACATTCTGGGACTTTGATTGGGATTGATTATGTTGAGTCTGTAGGTCAACTAGTGGAGAACTGATTTCTTAACAATATTGTCTTCCTGTCCATGAATGTGGAATACCTCTTCATTTATTTAGTTCTTCTTTGGTTTTGTTCATCAGAGTTTTGTAGTTTTCCTCATATAAATCTTATACATTTTGTTAGATTTATACCTAAGCATTTCATTGGGGGGTGCTAATTTTATTTCAAATTCTATCTGTTCATTTCTACTATATAGCAAAGCAGTTGACTTTTGTATGTCAACCTTGTATACTGCAACATTGGTTATAATTGCTTATTAGTTCCAGGAGGGTTTTGTTTGATCCTTTTGGATCTCTACATAGAAAATCATGTCATCTGTGAACAAAGACAGTTTTATTTCTTCCTTTCCAATCTGTATACCTTTTATTTCCTTTTCTGATCTTAATCATTAGCTAGCATTTCCAGTATGATGTTGGAAAGGAGTGGTGAAAGGATATTCTTGCCTTGTATCTGAACTTAGTGGGAAAGCTACAAGTTTCTCAACATTAAGTATGATGTTACCTGTAGGTTTTTTGTAGATGTTCATATCAAGTTGAGGAAGTTCCCTGTATTCCTAGTTTACTGAGAGTTTTTACCATGAATGGGTGTTGGATTTGTCAAATACTTTTTCTACATTTATTGATATGATAATGTGGGTTTTTTTAACCTGTTGATGTGATGGATTACATTAATGGATTTTTAAAATGTTGAATCAGCCTTGCATTACTGAGATAAATCCCACTTGGTTGAGAATTTTTCCATCTGTGCTCATAAAAGATATTGGTCTGTAGTTTTCTTTTCTTGTAATCTCTTTGTCTGGTTTTGGTATTACAGTAATCTGGCCTCATAGAATGTGTTAGGAAGAATTCCCTCTCTTTTGTCCTCTGAAAAAGTTTGTAGAGAATTCTTATAATTTCTTCCTTAAATGTTTGCTAGAGTTCACCAGTGAACCAATGTGGGCCTCTGCTTTCTATTTTGGAAGGTTATTAGTTATTGATTCAATTTATTTAATAGATAAAGCCCTATTCAGATTGTCTATTTCTTCTTGTGTGAGATTTGGCAAATTGTGTCTTAAGGAATTGTTCCTTTTCATCTAGGTTATTACATTTATGAGCATAGAGTTATTCATAGAACTCTTCGATTATCCTTTTAATGTCCATAGGATCTGTAGTGATATACTTTCATTTCTAATGTTAGTTATTTGTGCCATCTGTTTTGCTTTGTTTTGCTTTTAATTAGCCTGGCTGAAGACATCGATTTTATTGATCTTTTCAAAACACTAGCTTTTGGTTTCATTGATTTTTCTCTGTTGATTTCCTGTTTTCAGTCCCACTGATTTCTGCTCTACTTCCTATTATTTCTTCTCTTCTGCTTGCTTTAGGTTTTTTTGTTAATTTTTATTGGAGTATAGTTGCTTTACAATGTTGTGTTAGTTTCTGCTGTACAGCAAAGTGAATCAGATGTACATATACATACATCCTCTCTTTTTGGATTTAATTTGTTCTTCTTTTTCTGGTTTCCTAAAGTGGACACTTAGATGATTGATTTTAGTTTTCTTTTTTTCTAATGTATGCATTCAATGCTATAAATTTCCGATTGATTTTAGTTTTCTTTTTTTCTAATATATGCATTCAATGCTATAAATTTCCCTCTAAGCACTGCTTTCACTGCATCCCATAAACTGTGATAAGTTATGTTTTCATTTCTATTTAATTCAAAATATATTTAAGTTTATCTTAAGGTTTCTTCTTTGACCCATTTGTTATTTAGAAGTGTGCTGTTTATTCTCCATGTATTTTTGGATTTTCCAGTTATAAAGATAACTGTTATTGATTTCTAATTTAATTCCATTGTGGTCTAATAGCAGACATTGTATGATTTATATGATTTCTATTTTTTTCTGTTTGTTAAGATGTGTTTTATGACCCAGAATGTGTTCTGTCTTGGTGAATGTACAGTTAATTTTTGTATAAGTTATGAGGTTTATGCTAAAGGTTGTTTTTGCACATGATGTCTAGTTGTTGAAACTAGACACTAACACTATTTGTTGAAAAGGTTATCCTTTCTCCACTGAATTTACCTTGTACATCTGTAAAAACCTCAGTTGATCATATTTGTGTTGGTATATTTCTGGACTCTGCCTGTTTTTCTATTGATCTGTCTATCCATTCTTCACTAATACCACATTGTCTTGATTAATGTAGCTTTACAGTAAGTCTTAAAATCATGTTATATGAGCCCTCCAGCTTTGTTCTTTTCTTCAAAATTATTGTGGCTACTTTAGTTCCTTCTTCTTCCCTGTAAGAAATGGAGTCTTAGATAAAATGTAAATATTATACAAAATATAAATATAATAACATGACTAAAAGATTTTACTCTGTTATTTGTGCCTTTTAATATGTTATATTAAAATTGTTCTTGATTAGAGGATCTCCCGTATACCCGTCGACTTTCTGGTAAATTCTTTAGCCTCCCTCCAAGGTGCACTGACTTTGCATAGTATTCACTCTGTGGCTTATATGCACTTCAAGAAGAAATATATTAAATTAGGATTAGCAGCGTCCTTTTGTGACAGCGCCTCTGTTGAATGGAGAACAAGAAATAGAAAGGTAACTTTCTGAGTATTACCCTCAATTCTGTGTCTGCACATATCTGACTTTCTCTCCAACTATGTGAGTAGTTCTTCTATGAGATCTGCAGCCTCATAGGCAGGTTCAAGACCACCCTTTTTTCTTAACTAACCTTTTGGCTGATGTTTGACAGATGATTGGGAAGCACTTATAAAATATGCAATATCTTCTATTTTTCAGAAACCTGAATGCCAGTCTAGGTTTGCTTTAGCAATTAAAAAGTAGGAAACTTCTGAGAGGAACTGTTTTAGGATTCCTGAGATGACCTATTTTAGGTCTCCTAGTCCAGTGTGGTAATTGGTTATCCTTCTACCTTCTTTATAAATTCATTCTTTCTTAAATTGGTACTATTCCTTTTCTCCCACTGAGGTAAGACTAATATATAGGGATATAAAGAACCATAAGAAGGATTATGAACAAATATTTCCTATAAATATAGATGTTTTAAACCCTAAAATAATCATAAAAATCTGAGTAAATATAAAGAATAATACTATATAACCAGGAAGAATGTATTCTAATAATTAAAATATGCCTACTATTTTGGAAGCCAAAAATAGAATATTTCTTAACAATATGCCAAAAAAGAAAAAGTGTATTATCGTCTCAGTATATACTTAAAAGTTACTTGGTAAAATTAATTTTTCATTCCTGCTTTTAGTAAGCCAAAAGAGAAAATACTTCTTAATATAATAAAGAGTATCTAGATGAGAAATACTTAATAGTGATAAAATAGAATAATTTCTGTTTAGATCAGAATTATACAAAGGTGGCTATAAAACTTGTATTGCCCTGGAAGTTCTAGCCAATACAATAATATAAGAAAAAATAATACAAATATGGGAGAACACATAAACCTTATGATTATAAGGTTTGTAATTGTTCACCCATAAAAATCAACTGAAAAAATAAAGAATTGAGAGTTCAATAATGTACAAAACTCAATCACTGTAGGGACTTCCTTGGTGGTCCAGTGGTTAAGACTCCACTTTTCCAGTGCAGAGGACGTGGGAGCTAAAATCCCACATGCCGTGTGGTGTGGCCAAAAAAACAAAAACCAAAAAACTCAATTACTATAAATCTTGATACCAACATTAGCTATTTGAAAGATAAAGTGGGGAGGGGGAAACTCATTTATAATAGCGATGAAAAAACTCAGAAATTTCTAATAATAAACCTAGAAATTTATGGAACCTTTCTGCAAATGTATTTCCTAGCTAAGATGATTGAGAACTTGTATTTATCTCTTCTATTTCCTGAGACACCAGTAAGATGAGAGTAAATTAATGTTTTTAAAGGTGTAAATCCACAAGAATAAATGGGAGAAGAGTCATCAATATACCTGACATCTATATACATTTTTGGAAAATGGAAAATGAATTTAGGGTTAGTAACTTACTAGACAGGACAGAGGAAGCTACCACATAGAAAGCACTGAGAAGGGTATTCAAATGAAAAGAGATTGATGTCACAGAACTTTGTAAAAGTTTGGGAATTGGAAGCAACATGAACAGTAAAGAGTGGTGGTATGAGGTAGAACTAGAAATGAGGTGGACATTTGAAGCAAGAATCAAAAAACCCAGTACTCCTGCCACAGTGCCATATATGGAATATTAGTCCCAGACAAAAGACTGGAGATGAATTCTCTGGAGAAATTCAACAGAGAAGAGAAGACACAGGAATGTCATGTACTTTGGAAGATTAGATAAGCACTGAAAATGGGATGAATTCAAAGTATAAAAATGGAAAAAGTCGACCTCCTTCCCTGTCCCAGAAGTAGACCACATCTCCCTCCCAGAATACTGAAAGATTCTTCTCTGAAGAAGCTGAATAGTCCCAGAAAAAAGACCTCCAAATACCGACATGAAGTGACACATCCACTTTAGAGAACAGTCTGGCAGTTCCTTAAAAGGTTAAACATAGAATTTGCAATCCCACCCTTAGGTATCGACCCAAGAGAAATGAAAACATATGTTTACTAAAAACATACATGACTGTTCATAGCAGCACTGTTCACAATAGCCAAAAGATAGAAACAATCCAGTGTCTATCATGTGATGAAAGATAAATAAAATGTGGTATATTCATACTGTGGCATATTATTTGTCAAAAAAAGGAATGTAATAGGGAGTGACTGCTAATGGGTAGTTTCTCGGGGGGGGAGGAAGGCGGGGAATGAAATGTTCTCAAATTAAATTATGGTAGTTGCTCAACTCTGTTAAACTAAAAATCACTGAGCTGAATGCTTTAAATAGGTGTACTTTTATGTATGCATATTTTACCCCAATAAAACAGTTTAAAGTTTATAAGAAGCAATGAGCCACATTGAATGCTGGCGAGACATTATGTAAAACAAGGACTACAAAATGTCCATTGGATTTAGCAGCATGGAAGTCACTGGTGAAATTTGGTGAGTTCAATTTTAGTACAGAAGATGAAAGCCAGGTTGGAAAAAATTGAGAAATGGTGTGGTTATGGAAATGAAAGAATGTCTTAAGTGCTCTTAGTTATCTAGTAAACAGGAAAGATTGAAGGTTCTAGAGTGGATAGTCAATACTAAAAGATTCCTAAGAAGCACAAATGGAGTGATTAGCCTTGTCTAAGAGAAGGATCACTTCCTTCAGTGTAAAAGGAGGAAATGATAGGTGCTGAAAGACTTGTGACAAAGTGACGACAGTTTCTCGTTAATGACCTCCTTTCTCTGATGTGGGAAGCAAGGCCATCTGTTTAGCATAAATTGCGAGAAGGGAAAATGAAGAGAGCAGAACAGCTGATTAGAGAAATACAGTAGCTCTGTCAGAAAACGTTTAGCAGGCTTCCCTGGTGCGCAGTGGTTGAGAGTCTGCCTGCCGATGCAGGGGACACGGGTTCATGCCCCGGTACGGGAAGATCCCACATGCCGCAGAGCGGCTGGACCCGTGAGCCATGGTAGTTGAGCCTGCGCGTCCGGAGCCTGTGCTCCGCAACAGGAGAGGGCACAACAGTGAGAGCCCCGCGTACCGCAAAAAAAAAAAGTAAATGTTTAGCACCCGTTTAAGGTTAGTGACTAGGAATCTATATTGGATCTGCTCTATGTTTCTTTCTTGTTTCTTGGATTTTGTTTTATTTACACTAAGTTTCCCAACTACAATTCACAGAAAAGGCAGACATTTGGATTCATGCAGTATTATGATTTTGCCAGATTTAGGGGAGGGGACAAATATACAGGGGACATGTTTTTAAGAGCTTTGTTAAATGAGTGTTTGGAATGCTGGACCATGAAATTCAAGTTCAATAAGAAGTAAAGGGTTGGGAAGAAGGTAAGCTATTAATGGTCCCACAGGACAGAGATTTGAGCTATCTTGTTCACCACTTCACTCCCAGTT